>NW_015440152.1:17328-18158 GCF_001577835.2 Coturnix japonica | reverse complement strand
GAAATCATTGGCTGCACTCCCCCAACATCAAATTCCCTTGTGGTACACATTGAACATTCCCATTTTTGTCCATCACCCACCATGTGCACCCAGGTCCCTGGGCAAAGACAGTACCCCGGAGAGGTTTGCCCTTTCCAGATGCTGGAAGGACCCAAACTGCTTTTCCCAACATGCTCTTTATGTGTACTACATGAACCTTATCTCCCTCCACGGTACGTAGGGAGCTGGATTGGTTAGGACCATTATGATTACTAGCTTCTGCTAAATGGTTCTCCCAATTTTTATACATTCCACCACCCATTGCTTTCAACATAGTTTTCAACAACTCATTGAATCGTTCAATCTTACCAGAAGCTGGTGCATGATAGGGAATATGGTAAATCCACTCAATGCCATGATTTTTGGCCCAAGTGGTTACAAGAGAATTTTTGAAATGGGTCCCATTATCTGATTCAATTCTTTCTGGAGTGCCATGCCGCCACAGGACTTGTTTCTCAAGACCTAATATGGTGTTTCAAGCAGTAGCATGAGGTACTGCGTATGTTTCAAGCCACCCAGTGGTTACCTCCACTATGGTGAGTACATAACGCTTACCATTACGAGATCGTGGCAAAGTGATATAATCAACCTGCCATGCCTCTCCATATTTATACTTTTGCCATCGTCATTCCCCCCAAAAAGGTTTCATCCTCTTGGCTTCTTTAATTATGGCCCAAACAGGTTAACCCTTTCGTTGACAATTATCATCTTCCCACTGTTGCAACCACCCCCATAAGGCATTTGCCACCATCCACGAATCAGTATAAAGATGAAGCATTGGCCACCTCTCC
>NW_015440152.1:0-12780 GCF_001577835.2 Coturnix japonica | reverse complement strand
GTGGGACCTTTCTCTCCAGCAGCAGTGTAGAGGATGTTCTTCACATCCTGTCCCGTCCGTACTGGCCCCAAGGCCACGGCACGGGCTATCTCTTGTTTTACCTGCTCAAAAGCCTGCTGCTGCTCAGGACCCCATGAGAAATTATTTTTCTTCCATGTTACCTGATAGAGGGGGCTCACTAACCAATATGGGCCCTATAGATCCCATACAGGCCTCACAACCAAATAAGGTCTCTATACAACCCACACATTCCGCACAACCCCATATGGGCCCCACAAACCCATATATGCCCCATAGAACCCATATGGGCCCCGTAGACCCCATATAGGCCCCACAAACCCATATGGGCCCTATAGAACCCATACAGGCCTCACAACCAAATAAGGTCTCGATAGAACCCACACAGTCGAGTCCTCTAGCACCCTATAGATCCCATACAGTGCTCATAATCCCCCCAAGTCACCATTAACACCACTATACACCCCATACAGGCCCACAAAGCTTTCATGGCCACTAAACCTTTATATGGGCAGCCGTAACCCATACAGGCCCACAGACCCATATAGCTTAAGACCTCATACAAAGGATCCATTAGAACCCAATTATGGCACCATAGACCCCACACAGGCCACAACCAAATACAGGCCCCACAACCAATTAAACCCCATAGATCCCAAAAAATTCCCAAACAACCCCAAATAAACCCAACAAAAAAGCCCACAAATGACCCCAATTAGATGTATATGGGACCCAAAGACGCCATCCTATGGACCCAATAGACCCCAATAACAGCCCCACAAATCTATGGTCCACAGGGACCATCATTATAAGCCCCCATAACCTACATAGCGAGATCCATAGACCCCATATGGGCCCATAGTCAAAATATTCCGGGCCAGAACCCATATAAGCCCCATAACCCATACAAGGCCCACAGCATCCTTAGGGGCCCATTACAGACCCCATTAAAGCCCCACCAAACCCAATGGGCCCAATAGACCCCCCTTATGGCCACCATACGATCCAATCACAGACCCCTGCAAACCCCATATGGGCCCCAATAAGAAAACCCATAGCCAGATCCCCACCCAAACCCAATATAGGCCCCAAATATCTTCCATACCGTTTGCCTACTTAGACCCTAGGCCTCCTTACTAGACCCCATCACAGGGCCCCATAAAACAAAAAAACCACAACAATAACAAAATAAAATCATTGCACCTCAAAGGAGTACTACCATCTACAATTCACCACAACCATAATAGGCCCTTATAGACACCAACATAATTCACGCCAAGCAGCCCATATGCCGCCCAATAACCTCCATACAGCCCCACAACCCCACTACAGGCCCACCAACCCCAAATAATGTATCCCAATAAGCCAAATCTTTAGACCCCCATCACAGTCCTATACATTCCATAACCCCCATATATCCCATATCAGGTCCCAACAACCTCTCATATGGCCCCACTAGAACCTCCATACATGCCCACAACACAATATGGGCCCCATAGAACCCCATAATGACCCATTAGACCCCCAATAGCGCCCCATTAGACCCCATACACGGCCCCCACATCCCACATACGGGCCCCATAAAAACCATACAAGCCTCAAAAAACCAATATGGCCCCCACAATCCTTCATATAGGACACCCAGTAGAAGCCATAGAGTTCACAACCCCACATGAGCCTCCATGTCACTCGCATAACAGATCCCACACACCACGCCATTACCAAAAACCCACAACCCCATCTAGGCACCCATAGACCCCAAATACTGTCCCCGATACCCCATCTGGCCCAGTAGACCCCATATTGGCCACCCAAGACCCATATGAGCACCACTAGACCCATACAAGGCTCCCATAATCCATACTAGGTCGCCCTATAACAATATGGCCATATACCCCATACAGCCCGACAACCCCAATACATGCCCCCACAACACAACGTATCGTTCCCCATAGACCCTTGTTATGGTTGTATGGTTGGCTGTTGGCTACTCCACATCGAGAAACACCAATTCAAAATGGGATAAGGACAAGTTTTTTTCTGTGATCTGCCTAAAATGTTCATGTGGATGAGGCCACACGAGGGAATGAGGAAGGGACGCGGTATCTGGACCGGGCTCCTGTCGATGAGAGACAACTTGTGTCACATCTTCCCTTGCCTCCACAACATCCAGTCGGGTTGAGATTGGGACAATTGGATATTCTCCTTGTGAAACTTCTCTTTGGGTTGTTAAGTGTTAGTTAGTATTAACACTTTCGTTCTTCTCAGCATCACCTTTTCTCTCTTCATTTTTAGATAGACCCAAATCGCCCTAAATCTCCCCCTTCCCCTTCCCGAATCGCTGTAGCACGGCCACTCGCGTGCATGCAGGTTCGCCTCTTACGAGAAGGGAACATCTTTTGGATCCTGCTCCCCTGGGTTTGTACCACCTTCCGTGAGTAGAGCTTCTAGATAAACCTTCCTGACAACGGGGTCTATGCGGCGCCATCTTGGGTTGTGAGCCGGTTATGGGCGTTATGAGCCTGTCACTGGTTTGTGGACCTGTATGGGCGTAGCATCTATGGACCCACTATGGTTGCATTTCTATTTATGGCGAGTTGTGGGCCATGCTTATGTGGCCGTATAGGGCCTGTAATATGGGCTTTGAAGGCTTATGGTTGGTCTATGAGACCCATATGGGGTCTATTTGAAACCCACTAGGGTATGTCGGCCTGCATGGGGTTGTGCCTGCCGGATGGAGTTTGGGCCTATGACATGGTTCCTATAGGGCCTATATGGCGCGGATTGGCCTTTATGACAGTCTATCGAGCCCACGTATGGAGTGTGGCTGTATGGCGTCTTTGGGCCATTATGGAGGTTCTTGGGTCTATTGGTTGTGCCGGTCCTGTTTATGGACTGTTGGACCTTATAATGAGTTGTAATGGTGTTAATGACCTGGTATGCGGCTGTGTGGCCCGTATGGGTTCGTGTACCTTTTGGAGGCATTGGTTTGTATTTGTTCATAATGGCTCAATTGGGTTGTTTCTCTCAACGCTTAGTGCCTTATGGAGTCTATGGTCCCAAACTGTATTGTGGAAATTATATGGGGTCTGTGGATTCCGCTATGAATCTTTATGGAGACCCAACAGGTTTGTGCCGATATGGTCTAAGGGGGCCAGTATAGGGTTGTGGCCTGCAATGGGTGCAGAGCCTGTATGGGTTATGAGCATATCGGTCTGTGGGCCTGTCATGGGTCTATGGGGCCATATTGTTGTGTGGGCTGTTATGTCGAGTCATATGGGGCTAATGGCTTGTAGGGCATGTATTGGGTTTTGGGCCTGTTCGATGGTGTCTATGGTCCCATAGGGTTGTTTGGTGCCGTATGGATTTTTGAGGGGCCTTGCTATTTTGGGTTTGTTGGCGACCCCGATTTTTATGCAATGTCGATGGCCCTCCCAGTAGGGGGCAGCATAGGGGCCCATGGACGTGTGCGTAGGAGCCGATGTTAGTTGGGTTCGATGGATCTCATTAGGGGTTGTGAGGAGGCCGATGGTGGTCCTTATTGGCGCCCAGTAGGCGGGTGTTAGAGACTGGCGTGGCGGTTTCAGTATGGGGCGCATATGGGAGTGTGGGACCGGGATGGGTGCNTCTATGGGGTCTATGGGGCCCATATGAGGTTGTGGGGCCTGTATGGGGTCTATGGGTTCCATATGGGGTTGTGGGGCCTGTATGGGGTCTATGGGGCCATATGGGGTCTGTGCGACCTATATGGCATTGTGGGGCCCATATGGGGTTGTGGGGACTCTGTGGGTTCTATAGGGACGTACTTTGGTTTTGAGGACTATATGGGGTCTATGGGGCCCATATGGGTTTGTGGGGACTGTATGGGTTCTATGGGGCTCATATGGGGTTGTGGGGCCTGTATGGGGTTGTGGTGCCTGTATGGGTTCTATGGGGTCTGTATGGGGTCTATGAGGCCCATATGGGGTTGTGGGGCCTGTATGGGGTCTATGGGTCCCATGTGGGGCCTGTATGGGGCCTATATGGGTTTTTGGGGACCATATGGGGTTGTGAGGCCTGTATGGGTTCTACGGGGAAATTATAGGGTTGTTGGGCCTGAATGGGGTCTATGGGGCCCATATGGGGTTCTGGGGCCTGTATGGGGTTGTGGGGCTGTATGGGGTTTTGGGGCTGTTTGGGGTCTATCGGGCCCATATTGGTTTGTGGGGTCTGTATGGGGTTTATGGTGCCCATATTTGGTCTATGGGTCCCATATGGGGTCTATTAGGCCTGTATGGTTTTGTGGGGCCTTTATGGGGTTGTGGTGCCTGTATGGGATCTATGGGGCCTGTATGGGATCTATAGGGACCTGTATGGGTTTGTGGGTCCTGTATGAGGTCTATGGGGCCCATAAGGTATTGTGGGGGCTGTATGGGTTTGTGGGGCCTGTATGAAGTCTATGGGTCCCATGTGAGTTCTATGGGTCCCATATCGGGTCTATGGGACCTATATGAGTTTTTGGGGCCTTAATGGGGTTGTGGTGCCTGTATGGGGTTGTGGGGCCTTTATGGGGTCTATGGGTCCCATAAGGGGTCTATGGGGCCTATATGCGTTTTTGGGGACCATATGGGGTTTATGGGGCCTATATGGGTTTTTGGGGACCATATGGGGTTGTGAGGCCTGTATGGGTTCTATGGGGAAATTATAGGGTTGTTGGGCCTGAATGGGGTCTATGAGGCCCATATTGGGTTCTGGGGCCTGTATGGGGTTGTGGAGCTGTATGGGGTTTTGTGGCCTGTTTGGGGTTATGGGGCCATATTTGGTCTATGGATCCAATATGAGGCTATCAGGCCTGTATGTTTTTGTGGGGCCTTTATGGGTTGTGGTGAGTGTATGGGACTCTATGGGGCATGTATGGGAGTCCTATCGGGACCTGTATTGGGGTTGTGGGGGCCTGTCATTAGGTTCTATAGGGCCCTTTGGGGTGTGGGCCTGTATAGGTGTATGGGTCCCATATGGGGTGTGGAGTTTGTATGAGTGTTGCGGCTGTATGGGGTTATGGGGGGGACTCATATGGGTTATTGGGGCATGTAGATGGTGTGGGTTGGTCATTATTGGGGTTTTTGAGGCCTTTATGGGTTCTATTTGGCCCATATGGGCTTGTGGGGTCTGCATGTGGTCTGTGGGGTTTATATGGGTGTTGGGCCTATATGGGGTTGTGGGACTTGTATGGGGCCTATGGGGCCCATATGGGGTTTGGAGCCTATATGGGATTTTGGGTCCTGTATGGGGTCTAGTCAGCACACACGGGGGGCCATTATGGGATTGTGGAGACTGTTGGTTGTGGGCCTTTTGCTGTTATGAGGGCTTATATGGGCTATGGGGCTATTACGGGGTTACGGGGCTATACGGGGTCTGTCGGGCGCGTTGTTTGTGGTGTGTAAGTTAGAGGGGTTTGTGGAAGTGTAACTATGATGTTTTGCTAGAAAGCATAATTCTGTAAAGAAAATATATTCTTTTGCGAATGAAAACCAGTGTTTTGTTTAAAAGATGCTATTTTTAGGGATGCTAAGTGATATTTTGGAAACCAAAATCAAATCATTGAAGGAGATCTTTAATTTTGTTTATGTGTATTGAAAGGCGTACGTAAAAATCAAAAATTGTAACTGATATTGCTATTTCGGGGAAAATGCTCTTATTTTGTAGAGGAACTGTGGTATTCTAAAGCAGTGTGTCATATTTTGCTGCCATAGATTCATTTTGTGGAGATAAGGTCTCTTATGATGAAAGATAGCTCTATTTGGGGATACTGATGGCAGATTTAAGAGGATAAAAATCCCCCTACTTTCATTTTGTTTTTGTTTTAAAAAGGTTTAAAAAAAACATTTTTTTTTTTTTTTATCTGATTTTTTGGGGGGGGGACCGCCAAGGGGATTAAAAAAAAAGGGGGGAGTGATAATTAAATCAGAAACTTTAATTTTTTGGAAAGAATATTCACCTTATATAGCATGGTATGTTATATTCCAGGTTGTGCTGCTGTGCGGTTAAGGGGGATAGGTCTCCAACTTGCACCGAAAGGAGAAAGTGTGTTTAGCAGATAGTAGGTCAAGCTATACATAATCAATGTCTCCGCCTCAGTTTGATTTACATTTCATTAATTCCTCATGGCTTTCCTCCACCCATTCCGCATTCCCCTGACCTTCGTGACCCTTGCGTTGTTTTGGGTGAAATTCTTCTTCTGTTTTTTATTGGTGTTATTTGATTCATTGTTTTCCCATGTCGCGATCATCTTGCCTGGGGGGATCTAATCTTCTTTTGTCAGAGTTCCAGCAATATTTTTCTTATCTTTTTGCCTTTCTCTGGCTTTATTTTGACTAAGTGTCTGCAATTCCCCTTGTCCCTACAGTTACCCTTTGTCTTGGTTCCCTTTCTATAGCAAAGTGTTACCTTACAACCATATTGAGGCTTTGCTCACTCTTCAGGCAGCTATGGGGCACTTATGGGGCAGCTATGGGCACTTACGGGACAGCTATGGGGCAGCTATGGTGGCTTTAGGAGGAAGCTTGGTTCACTATGGATCATTTATGGGGCAGGTATGGGCACTTATGGGGCTCTTCATGGGGCCGGCTATTGGGGCCTAATGAGGCAGCTGTGGGGAATATATGAGACAGCTATGGGGCATTTATGCGTAGCACTATCCCTACCTCCCTGCATTTTAAATTGTAACTATGTACGTTACCCTTTGTTCTTGGTTGTCTGTGAGCCTTCACCTTGTTCTTGTCTAATGCAATTGTTACCTTGCCTCCATTCTGGAGGCTTTATCCCCCCAAAAATGTTTTTTTTCATAGGCTCATTAGACCTCATGGCCCGAGCAACATTCATATAGCAGCATTTATTTGTCGACCCCCAAAAAAAAGCACACAAAGCTATATGTACACACAGACCCATACAACCATACCAACCCTATCAGCGCCACAGCCCTTAGATGGCCCCCAGAACCCATATGTACCCCAATACACCATACAGGCGCCAAACACCAAGGCCCAAAACCCATAGGAGCCCATATGACCAACCTTAGAGCCATAGGGCCATACAAGCCCCACTACACATATGAGACATAGAGCCCAAGGCTATGACCCATACAGGCCCACAACTCCATATGGCCCACAAAACACATATAGGCCAAAATCCCATGCAAGGCACCAAGCCCTTATGGGCCTGAAACCCAATACAGGCCAAACATCACCATATGGGCCCATAGTCATATATTCCCAACATTATAAGCCACAACCCCATATGGACGCATAGACCCCTACAGGCACAACCCGCATATATGGCCCAAACCCCATACAGCGCCAAACCCATATGCCCAAAACCCCCCATTACAGGCCCCATTCACTTAGTACATAATCCATAAGGCCCCATAGAACCATATAGGTTGCCATAGTGCATAAGTGTCACCAGAAACTACAAACCCGTAAACCAGATGGGACCATAGGAATCCATACAGTACCAAACCCTATCTATGGGCCATAGGACCCATCAGGCACCAAACAATTATGGCCCTAGACCCATAAGGACCACACCCTGTATAGGATCAGAATTCATACAGGCACACAATCTTATAGCCCAAGATCACATAGAGCCATAAAGAACCACAGAAAAAGCCCATATGGGCCCATTACCTACAGAGCCCCAAAACCCTATGTCCCTGGACCCGTAACAGGCCCCACAACCCCATAGGGGAACATAGACCAATATAGCCCACAACCCATATAAGCCCATAGAACCCTACAGGCCCACAACCCTTATATGGCGCAACCCATAGAGGCCATAGCCCATACGGCCTACAACCCATACAGGCCCCACAACCCTATTGCCCCAACAGGGGCCATAGTCCTTACAGCCCTATAGACCTAACACCATCGACCATAAGCCCACCCTCACGCCACATAACCCATACTGCCCAACACCTATATGGGCCCAAAGAGACCCTACGCCAAACCATATATGCTCATAGACCCATATAGGGCCCATAGACCCATGGCCCATAGACCCATCTGGCCCCACCAATCTTATATGGGCCAAAGAGGACCATAACAGGCCCCACAAACCCATATGGTCTAGACCATATGGGCCTGATAGTACCCAATACAGACTCTCAACCCCATATCTCCATATAGTCCTCTAGACCGTAGGATCCTATGGCCCACAAACCATAAAGGCCCCGTAGCCCCTATAAGTCACAAAGACAAAATTTACCAAACTCCTAGAGGCCCCAGCCCCAACATAAGCCCTAGACCATATAGGCTCATACCCATACAGGCCCACAACCAGTATATCACCGAACCTTAGGGCCCCATATAAACCAATACAGGCCCTGAACCCCATACAGGCCCAATAGACCATATGGCCCATGACCCCATACAGGCCCACAACACATTGGCCCATATAGCCATATGGACCCACATATACCCCACAAGGCTCCAAACCCATATGAGCCCCACGGACCCATACAGCCCCACAACCCGCATATGGGCCCCATAAACCCATACAGGTCTCACAACACCTATGGGACCCATAGCTTCACTACAGGTCTCACACCCATATGGGCGCCATAGCCCATATGGGCCTCTATAGTTGCCATATAGCGCCCCAACCCATATGGGCCCATTAACAACTAATAGTCCACAAGCATAAAGCCCACGCAAACCCCATTACAGGCCCACTAACCCCATACAGACCCCAATAGAACCATACAGGCCCCGCAAACCCCTTAAGGGGCCCCATAGACCCATACAGGCCCTCAGCCACATATATCCCCATAGACACCGATACAAGCCCGCAACCCCGTATAGCCCCAAAACCCATAGGGGCCAATAGAAACGTTATATGGCCCGATTGACCCATACAGGCCCCATACAGCCATTGGGCCCCTTAGGCTCAAGAGGCCCACAACCAATACAGTTCCCACTACCCCATATGGATACAAACCCATTTCAAGGCCCTGAGAGCCCTATCCAGGCCCAGAGCCCCATGACAGGCCCCACAAGCCATGATAGTTCTCCACAGAACCCATATGTGCCCATAGACCCCATAGAGGCCCCAGCAAGCCCATAGTTCCCACAGAACCATACGGTGCTCCATAGCCCAATAGAGGACCCACATCCCAATATGGGCCCATTAGACCGCATAAAGGCGTTATAACTGCATAGGCCACTTACCCCATACAAGCCCTTTAGACCCTATAGAAGGCCTACAACCAATAATGGCTCACAACCGCATATTGGCCCATAGACCATATGAGGCCCCACTACGACCCATACAAGGCCCCACAAACCCATATATAGCTCCATGAGACTCCATATAGGCCCACAACCCATGGGGGCCCCATAGACCCATACTGCCCACACAAAGACCCATAATGAGGGCAACATAGAACCTCATTACGGCCCCACAACCCCTTATAGGCCCACCACAAATATGGGCCCTTAGACCCCATACGGCACCACAAACCTATAGCCAGCAAACACCATATGGGGCCCTTAGACCAATACAGGCCCACACTTCATATAGGCCCCACAACCAGATAGGCCACACAGACACAATGGGCCCATAGACCATATTAGACCCACAACCATTGATGGACTGCATAAGTCACCATATAGGCCCACAAACCCATAAAGGTCCAAAAACCAATTGGGCCCAGAACTCCTACAGGCCCATAGACCCCATACTGGGCCACAACCCATCAGGCCTCATAGACCCCATATAGCTCAAAAAACTCATAATAGGACCCATAGGCCCATATATGCCCACCCCCATATGGGCTAAAGACCAATACAGGCCCACATCCCATATGGGCCCATAGCCCATACAAGGCCCAAAACCCCATATTGGTCTCATAGACCCATACAGGCCCCACGGCTTCCATAGCAGAACCATAGCCCCATATATGCCCCACAACCCCAATGGTCCCATAAACCCATTACAGGTCCACACCATTATATCACATAGATCCCATACAGCCCCACATCACATTACGGCACTATAGGACGCCATCAGGTCCCAACAGACCATACAAAACCACGTAGACCCCATATGGGCCATGAGACCATAACAGGATCCAGCAGATTCCATACAGCACACAGTAGGCTCATATATGCCCCAAACCCCATATGGGCCACTAGATACACATACGGCCCCAAACCCCATTTGGTCCTATAGACCCCATACAAGCCCCAAAACGCCCATATAGATTCCACATGCTCCGTATGAAAGGCCATATACCCATACAGGCCCCACAACCCCAGTACTAAGGCCTATATGGCCCCGTAGGCCATATTGCCCAGCAACCCCATTGGGCCTAAAGCCCGACTACAGCCCACAAACCAATTATGGGCCCCATCAGACCCCATACGGGCCACAACCTCATATAGGCCCAAAATCACCATAGAACCCATAAAGAACCAACAGAACCATAGCGGTGCCCTATATACTCCTATCGGCCCCCAAACCCGCATATAGTCCCAGCTATCACATTACAGGGACCCATTAGACCCCATAAGACCCAAACCCATAAGGCCCATAGACCGCATTATAAGTTCCACAACCAATTATCAGCCCCACAACCCACATAGCCCGACAACTAACATAAGGGCCCATATTTAGACCAGCATATAGTCTCCACCACACCCCATAGAGGCTCCACAACCAATGACCCACAAACCAACATTTTAGACCACCAACATATAGGTCCCAGACCCCATTGAACGGGCCCATAGATTGCACACAGGCCCCACATTCCATCAGAGGCCTCACAACCCATATTGGCTTCCAGACCCCTACAGGCCCCACAACCCTTATGGGCCCCACAGACCCATATCGGCCACCAACCATATAAGCCCGACCAGTGGAATCAAACCCATATTGGCGGCCCCATAGGACCCTATACAGCCCACAATCTCATATGGGTCCCATAGTCGATAGGACCAAAACCCCATATGGCCCAATAGACCCCATACAGCACAACCCCATATCGGACCCACTAACCATATAGAGATATAAGATGAGGCTACACAGCCTCCCATAGTTAGCCCACAAGGACCAACATTACAGGCCTCAACCGGCATATCTTTTTACCCACAACCCATACAGGGCCCAAACCATATTCAGCCCACAACCTCACTAGGCCCCTGCCCGTTACAGGCCCCACAAACCCCAATAGGGGCCCCACAAACCATATTAGGCCACAAAGACCCATACAGGGCCCCACAACCCCATTCAGACCCACAGCCCCATACGGGCCATATAGACCCAATTCAGGGCCCCACTGACCCCATTAAGGGCCCCATAGGACTCCCACTTAGGCCCACAACACTATGGGCCCTATTAGACCCGCATATACAGGCCCCACAACCCATATGGGGCCCCATTTAGACGCATACAGGCCCTATAGACCCACTATTGGCACCAAGAAAACGGCCATAACAGGCCCACTCCCCAATATCAGCCCTCAAACACATCGTTATAGGACCACAGCCCCTAAGGGCACCACATCCCATGATGGACCACGAAACCTGATATAGGGCGCCCATAGCGCTTATACGGCCCCGAAACCCCATATAGCCATTAGGACGCTATACGGGCCCAACCCCATATAGGCCACTACTATCCCATACGGCCCACAACCCATAAGGGTCCGTAGACTGCATATAGGCCCACAAAGCCCATTATACGCCCCAACAACCCCACAATAGGCTCCACAACAGAACATAATGTGCCCATAGACCGCATATAGTCTCCGCAAAACCCCAACAGGCCTCCACAACACAATATCAGGCCAAACAACCTATATAGGACCACAGGCCCATAGAGGCCCACAACCACTAGAGGCCCTTAGTCCATATGACGAGGCCCCAACACCCCATGTAGCACCACATATCCATACGGCCTACAACCCCTAATGGGCCCATAGACCATACAGGGCCCCATAACACCATAAGGGCTTCACTAGACCGATATAGCGTCCCAAAGACCACATACTTACGCCCCAAAACCCATAAGAGCCCATAGATGCATATACCACAACCCATTGTCAGGCTCACAACCAATATTGCCCCCGGAACGCCATTGAAATAGGACCACACAACCCATAATAGGCCCCGAAACCCCAGTATTATAGCCTCATAGATCCCATTACAGGACTCTCAACCCATTCAGGACCCACAGGACCATTACAGGCTCCACAAACCAGATCGCCCACAACCCATATATAAGGCCCCCACAGTGCATATGGCCCCACAAACCCATATAGGCCACCAAGAGACCCCATTACAGGCCCACAAACCCCATCAGACCCACAAGGCCCCATTAACGGGCCATGTAGACCCCATTCAGAGCCCCACTACCCATAAAGGGCCCCATAGACGCCGTATGAAGCCACCCACAAACCATATTATGGAGCCCGTAGGACCCGCATTTACAGGCCCCTATAAAACCCCCTACAGGGCTCATACGGGGCCCCACAACCCTTCACTATAAGGCACAATAGAAAACCAATTACAGCCCCACAATCCCATTTATTCAGCTGTACCATGTTTAATAATTTTGTATTTTTTGCTATTTGGGTTCAGTTATTTGTTCCCAAACATTCAATAACAATTTTTTTCAATTATAAAAGCATTTTTGAATTTTTAATTTTTTTAACTTGGGGGGAATCTGGCAAAAAAAAAACTGTACAAGGGAAGGAAGGGGAATTTGTGCCCTCTGGGTGGTGTGGTG
>NW_015440151.1:22131-23127 GCF_001577835.2 Coturnix japonica | reverse complement strand
AGGGACCCATAGGGACACACAGGGACCCCATAGAGACACACAGGGACCCATAGAGACACACTGGGACCCATAGAGACACACAGGGACCCATAGGGACACACAGGGACCCATAGGGACACACAGGGACCCATAGAGACACACAGGGACCCATAGAGACACACAGGGACCCATAGGGACCCACAGGGACCCATAGAGACACACAGGGACCCATAGAGACACACAGGGACCCATAGGGACACACTGGGACCCATAGGGACACACTGGGACCCATAGAGACACACTGGGACCCATAGAGACACACAGGGACCCATAGGGACACACAGGACACCAGAGAGACCCATAAAACCCCATAGAGACCTATAGGACACCATAGAGACCCAGGGGACACCATAGAGACCCCATAGGAACCCCATAGAGAGCCATAGGAACCCCATAGAGACCCATAGGAGCCCCACACCCCATAGAGACCCATACGAACCCCATAAAGACCCATAGGAACCCCATAGAAACCCATAGGACCCCCCAGGGACCCCCAGCAAAGACACAGTGCAGCGGTTGGATGGTTCAGTGCAATTCATTGTGACCCCCCCGGGGGGACAAAAAAACCCCACAACCCCATTAAGGTGAGAAAAGGGGACGGGAGACCCCAAAACCCCCAAACCCACCCCAAAATGGGGGGGGGCAGATAATAAGGGGGGGGACCCCAAACCTGCCCCCATGTCCTGAGACCCCCCATGTCCCATAAACACAATGGGACGCCCTGGGGGGGGAGGGGGGGAACGGGGACCCCCCCTCCAATAATGCACATGGGGGGTGGGAAGGGCATAAGGACCCAGCCGAGCCCCCCCAAAAAGGCACAGGGACCCCCCCCAAATAAAGGCCTCAATGGACCCCCACCCACAACAGAAAAGGCACAAAGATCAACTCAGCGCCCCCTCCCCCCCCGGGTGGGGTTATGGGGGGTGGGGTGGGGGGGGGGGGGGGCGGGAAACAGCG
>NW_015440151.1:19358-20386 GCF_001577835.2 Coturnix japonica | reverse complement strand
AGACCCCTCACACTCATGGACCGTGAAGGCCGTGATGGCGGAACCGTCCACTGCCCGAACCTCACAGACCCTATAGAGGATATAGGGACCCCAAACACCCCATAAATCCCAATGGGGAGCCCCAAATACCCCATAATCCCAATGGGGAACCCCAAACACCCCATAAATCCCAATGGGGAACCCCAAATACCCCATAATCCCAATGGGGAGCCCCAAATACCCATAGGGAACCATAAATCCCAATGGGGAGCCCCAAATACCCCATAATCCCAATGGGGAGCCCCAAATACCCCATAATCCCAATGGGGAACCCCAAACACCCCATAAATCCCAATGGGGAACCCCAAATACCCCATAAATCCCAATGGGGAGCCCCAAATACCCCATAAATCCCAATGGGGAGCCCCAAACACCCATAAGGAACCATAAATCCCAATGGGGAGCCCCAAATACCCCATAAATCCCAATGGGGAGCCCCAAACACCCATAAGAAACCATAAATCCCAATGGGGAGCCCCAAATCCCAATGGTAGAACCCCAAATCCTATCAAGGAACCCCAAATCCCAAAGGGGAACCCTAAATCCCATTGGTAGAACCCCAAAATCCAATTGGGTGTCCCTAAATCCCATTGGTAGAACCTCAAACCCCACTGGGAAACCCTAAAAACACACCTAGGGGCACCAAAATTCCACTGAATGACCCCAAAACCACCAGGGGGTCCCCAGGAACCCCCCAAGGACTCCAACACCCCCATGGGGTCCCCAGGAACCCCCCAAAGACCCCAACACCCCCATGGGTTCCCCAGGTTCCCCCCAAGGACCCCATAATCCCCATGGGGTCCCCAGGAACCCCCCAAGGACCCCATAACCCCCATGGGGTCCCCAGGAACCCCCCAAGGACCCAAAGACCCCATGGGGTCCCCAGGAACCCCCCAAGGACCCCAACACCCCCATGGGGTCCCCAGGTTCCCCCCAAGGACCCAAAGACCCCATGGGGTCCCCAGGAACCCCCCAAAGACCCCAACACC
>NW_015440151.1:14959-19333 GCF_001577835.2 Coturnix japonica | reverse complement strand
TGACCTGGGGGTCATTCAATGGGGTCAGAGGGACCCCCCCTCGCGCTGGGGGGGGGCAGCACTTGGCCCCCTGTGCCCCCACCCACCCGCTGGAATTGGGGGGTGGGAGCGGGCGAGCTCCTGGCAGAGCTCCGGGATGGGGGGTGGGGGCGGGGGGGGCGACGGGGGGGTGGGGGGGATGGAAGGACCTCCCCCACAAAACAGGGGGGGTTTCTCGTGGGGGGGGCCAGCAAGCGTCGGGCTGTGGAGAGAAAATTGGGGGGGGGGGTTAGAATGGGGTTAGTTGGGGGGAGCAATAAAGTGGGTTGGGGGGCTTCAAACTTGGTGTTATGGAGCTAAAATGGGGGGGGGATGAAAAAAGGGCCCAAACGTGGAAGAAGGAAACAAAATGAAGGGAAAATGAAACCAAAATGGTGGGGGGGGAGGAGACCCAAATTGGGGAAAAATGACCCCAAAGTTTTGGGGAGGAGGGGGGCATTAAAATTGGGGTCTGTACCTGGGGGGGGGTCATTAAATGGGGGGGGGTCTACCTGGGAGGGGGGGTCATTAACATGGGGGGGTCTGTATCTGGGGGGGGGGTCCATTAAATGGGGGGGGTCTGTACCTGGGGGGGCGGCGGCGGGGGCTTGTGGGGCCCAGCAGGTCACAGTGGCTCCAATTGCTGCAGCAGCTCCCGGGGGGTCGGGACCCCCGGCTCTGGGGGGAGAAAGGGACAGTGAGGGGGCCGGAAAATGGGGGGACAGCAATGGGGGGACGCATGGGGGACACCAGTGGGGGGAACAGCATGGGGGACAGCAATGGGGGGGCCAGCAATAGGGAGGGCCACCAACTATGGGACCATCCCAGTGGGGGACCCCATTTTGTGCCCACCATTTTGGGGTCCCCATTTTGGGACTACCACAAGGGGCCGCCAAGTCTGGGGCCCACGGCTCTGGGTCTACAATCTAATGGGGCATGTGGGCAGCCGCTGTGGGGGGGGGGTACCTTGGGGTCTGCCCCCCATCTCCATGGCGGTGCTGAGGTCCCAGAGCTAGCAGGCTCCCGTTGCCGTGTCCCCGTCAGCAGCCGCCGTCCGCGGCGCGACCCACGCGCCGAAGACCCCTCACACTCATGGACCGTGAAGGCCGTGATGGCGGAACCGTCCACTGCCCGAACCTCACAGACCCTATAGAGGATATAGGGACCCCAAATACCCCATAATCCCAATGGGGAGCCCCAAATACCCCATAATCCCAATGGGGAGCCCCAAATACCCACAGGGAACCGTAAATCCCAATGGGGAACCCCAAGGGAACCATAAATCCCAATGGGGAACCCCAAATACCCCATAAATCCCAATGGGGAGCCCCAAGGGAACCATAAATCCCAATGGGGATCCCCAAATACCCCATAAATCCCAATGGGGAGCCCCAAGGGAACCATAAATCCCAATGGGGAGCCCCAAATACCCCATAATCCCAATGGGGAGCCCCAAATACCCCATAAATCCCAATAGGGAGCCCCAAATACCCCATAAATCCCAATGGGGAGCCCCAAGGGAACCATAAATCCCAATGGGGAGCCCCAAATACCCACAGGGAACCATAAATCCCAATGGGGAGCCCCAAATACCCCATAAATTCCAATGGGGAGCCCCAAGGGAACCATAAATCCCAATGGGGAGCCCCAAATCCTATCAAGGAACCCCAAATCCCAAAGGGGAACCCTGAATCCCATTGGTAGAACCTCAATCCCAATGGGGAACCCTAAAAACACACCTAGGGGCACCAAAATTCCACTGAATGACCCCAAAACCACCAGGGGGTCCCCAGGTTCCCCCCAAAGACCCCAACACCCCCATGGGGTCCCCAGGAACCCCCCAAGGGCCCCAACACCCCCATGGGGTCCCCAGGTTCCCCCCAAGGACCCAAAGACCCCATGGGGTCCCCAGGTTCCCCCCAAAGCCCCCAAAACCCCCATGGGGTCCCCAGGTTCCCCCCAAAGACCCCATAACCCCCATGGGGTCCCCAGGAACCCCCCAAAGACCCCAACACCCCCATGGGGTCCCCAGGTTCCCTCCAAGGGCCCCAAAACCCCCATGGGGTCCCCAGGAACCCCCCAAGGACCCCATAACCCCCCTGGGGTCCCCGAAGCCCCCACTCACCTCTTGCCGGTGGACGAGAGCCGCACGTAGACCTGGCAGGAGTCGGGAACCACCTTCTGGATGAAGACCTGCTGGTCGTCGCGCTCCCCGAAGGGCCCTGCCCATATTTGGGGCACTCAGACCCCACCTCACCCCACACACCCCATTGATGTGACCCCCCTCCCCATCCCGGTACCGATGTCGGTGCCGGCGGCGCAGCCGTGACCGTCCATGTCCTCCAGGGCCAAGACCTTGAATGACGCCAGCGGGGTGGAACCGGGCTGAGTGGAGATCATGCCCCGGAACCGCGTCACCGTCCACGTCCGGACGTGGTTGTTGTCGGCACACACTGGTCAATGGAGACCCCAAAAGATCAATGGAGAACCCAAAAGGTCAATGGAGACCCCAATAGAGACCCCAAAAGATCAATGGAGACCCCAAAAGGTCAATGGAGACCCCAATAGAGACCCCAAAAGATCAATGGAGACCCCAAAAGGTCATTGGAGACCCCAAAAGGTCAATGGAGACCCCAATAGAGACCCCAAAAGATCGATGGAGACCCAAAAAGAACATTGGAAACCCCAAAAGATCATTGGAGACCTCAAAAAGATCAATGGAGACCCCAAAAGGTCAATGGAGACCCCAAAAGATCATTGGAGACCCCAAAAGATCATTGGAGACCCCAAAAAGTCAATGGAGACCCCAAAAAGAACATTGGAGAACCCAAAAGAACATTGGAGAACCCAAAAGATCAATGGAGAACCCAAAAAACTATTGATGAACCCCAAACCCTTCAGAGACCCCCAAAGCCCAATGATGGACCCCCAAAGCCCACCAATAAACCCCCATAGCCCACTGATAGAACCCCACAGCTCTTTTAGGACCCCCAAAGCCCATTGATGGACCCTACAGACCACTAACAGACCCCCAAATCCTTTTGGGACCCCCAAAGCCCAATGATGGACCCCCAAAGCCCATTGATGGACCCTACAGGCCACTGATAGACCCCCAAATCCTTTCGGGACCCCCAAATCCCCCCAACAAACCCCACCAAAGGCCTTTGCAGACCCCTCCCCACCCACCCACCGGAGATGAGGTGCTTCTCGGACAACATGATCTTGGTGACGGGGCTGCGATGCACCGTGAAGGTCTGGAACAGCTGCGGCCCCGACCCCACGGTCTCGGGGTGCTGCACAATCACACGCACCACCCCTGAGCTGGTGCCGTACGCGATCTCGATCCAGTTACCACTGTCACCTGGAGGACGACACACAACCCAAAAGGTCCGTTTTTAGCCCCAAAAGTCACGATGGCCTCGGAGGTGACATGGAGCCTCCGGGAGGTACAAGACCCTCATAGAGGTACAAGACCCTCATGGAGGTACAAGACCCTCATGGAGGTACAAGACCCCCAAGACCCCCGTGGAGGTATAAGACCCCCGTAGAGATATAAGACCCCCCTAGAGATATAAGACCCCCATAGAGATGTGAGACCCCCCTAGAGATATGAGACCCCCATGGCAGTACAAGACCCCCCTAGAGATATAAGACCCCCATAGAGATATAAGACCCCCATGGAGACATAAGACCCCCATGGAGACATAGACCCCCATGGCGATATAAGCCCCCCATAGGGATATAAGCCCCCCGTGGCGCTGCCCCTTACTGCTCTTGGGGGTGAGGTAGACGCTGAGCGCGGTGACGGCGTCCTCGAAGGGGTCCCGGTAGAGCTCGGTCACCAACAGGTCGTTGTCCTTCATGCGCAGTGGGAACTTCTGCACATCTGGGGGGGGGCGAGGGGGGATTGTCAGCGTGGGGACCCCCGGGGGGGGCTGGGGACAAGGATGGGTGGGCAGGGGGTCAGTGCAATGCATGACACACAGCCTGTGTCCCACAGAGCACTCTGGAGACCCCCAAAGCCCATAGATGGACCCTAAAGCCCTTCAGAGACCCCAGAAGACCCCCAGACCCATTGGAGACCCCCAAAGCCCACAGATGGACCCCAAAGCCCTTCAGAGACCCCAGAAGACCCCCAGAACCCATTGGAGACCCCCCAGAGTCCTTTCATAGGCCCTGGCAGACCCCCAGAGCCCATAGATGGACCCCAAAGCCCTTCAGAGACCACCAGAAGCCCCCCAGACCCACTGGAGACCCCCAAATCCCCCCATCAGAGCCCTCAGGTCTCACCCACGTAGTAGATGGAGCCGTTGTTGCAGCCCAGCAGCAGGAAGGTGCCGGCGGCGTCGTAGCTGT
>NW_015440151.1:12654-13993 GCF_001577835.2 Coturnix japonica | reverse complement strand
TTGCCGTCTGCTCTCAGCGCCCACAGGATGATTTCGCTGCAGGACGCGGCCGCCACCATCTTGTCGTGGTCTCCCAAGGGGCCGCCCAACACTTTGGCGTTAAGGGCCACGCGCTCGATCAGCCAGTCCAGGCGGGGGCTGCAGAACGTCTGCTGCCACCCCGACGTCTCCTTCAGCCTGGGGGGGACAAGGGTGGGCTGCATTAAAACGGGGCTGGGGGCGTCCAAGGCCAGGATGGATGTGGCTCTGGGCAGCCCGGGCTGGGGGTTGGGGGCCCTATGGGGTCAGCTATGGGGTCCCTGCATGTCCAGGAGATGCTATGGGGTCAGGTATGGGGTCTCTGTGTGCCCTCATGTGATCCCATGACATCAGAGGATGCTATGGGGTCAGCTATGGGGTGTCCCTCCATGCCCAGGGGATGCTATGGGGTCCCTGTGTGCCCTCACGTAATCCCATGCCATCAGGGGATGCTATGGGGTCAGCTATGGTATCAGCTATAGGGTCCCTGTGTACCCCCATGTGATCCCATGACATCAAGGGGATGCTATGGGGCCAGCTATGGGGCCAGCTATGGGGTCCCTGTGTGCCCCCATGTGATCCCATGCTATCAGGAGATGCTATGGGGTCCCTGTGTGCCCTCACGTGATCCCATGCCATCAGGGGATGCTATGGGGCCAGCTATGGGGCCAGCTATGGGGTCTCACCTATAGCAGACCAGGAACTGTGCATACGCCACCGCGATCCAGTGCTGGTGTCCACAAATGATTCTCACCATCCCGGCGTCTCCTCCTGCAGGGGGTCAATGCCGTCACTATGGGGTGGGCTGAGCCCCCTCCCCATATTTGCTGCCCCTACCGGCCCCACGCTCCTCCCCATGGCGGCCCAGCATCCCGGCCTGGCCCAGCTGGGGCGGCATCGTGTGGCTGCGGCGGATGGTGGCGCGATCCGACGGGGTCCGGGGCGACGAGACGCTGAGTCGGCTGCGGCGTTTGGCTGGGAGGGCTGCGAGAATAGAAGGGTTAATGGGGGGTGGGCTTCGTGTCTGTGTATCATGGGGCTGCGAGGATAGAAGGGTTAATGGGGGGTGGGCTTCATGTCTGTGTCCCATGGGGCTGCGAGGATAGAAGGGTTAATGGGGGGTGGGCTTCATGTCTGTGACTTATGGGGCTGCGAGGATAAAGGGGGTAATGGGGGGTGGGCTTCATGTCTGTGACTTATGGGGCTGCAATGGGATAAAGGGGGTTAATGGGGGGTGGGCTTCGTGTCTGTGTCTAATGGGGCTGTGAGGATAAAGGGGGTAATGGGGGGTGGGCTTCATGTCTGTGTATCATGGGGCTGC
>NW_015440151.1:0-12629 GCF_001577835.2 Coturnix japonica | reverse complement strand
TGCCGCGTCGCTGCACTCTTCGATCAGTTACCGCTTTCACCTGCAGACGACACAGAACCCAAAAGGTTCCGTTTTTAGGCCCCCAAAAGTCACGATTGGCTGGAGGACATGGAGCCTCCGGGAGTAACAAAGACCTGCTCATAGAGTACAGACCCTCAATGGACGTAGCAGACCCTTCATGAGGTACAAGCGCCCCATCACACCCGTGCAGAGGTATAAAGAACCCCGTAGGAGATTATAAGACCCCCTAGAGATCTATAAGACCCCCATAAGAGTTGGAACCCCCTAAGAATATGGAGACCCCCATTTCAACATGGCAGTAAAGGACCCCCCTAAGATTATACAAGATCCCCCCTTTAAGAATTATAAGACCCCCCCAGTAGGAGACTAACCCCTCATGGAGACATGTAGACCCATGTGCACTTCATAAGCCGCGTGTGTACATAGGATAATGAAGGCTCCCCGCTGCCTAGCCCCTTTATACTTGCTCTTGAGGACTGCGAGGTGAGGTAGACGCTGACAAGCGGTGAACGAGCGTCCTCGAGGTATCGCGTAGTATATGAGGGCCGAAGTTAACCCGGTCCCGGTAGAGCTCGGTCACCAACAGGTCGTTCGTCCGTTATATTGCGCAGTGAGGAACTTCTGACAATCTGGGGGGGGCGAGGGTGGATTTCAGTTGCGGGACCCACCGGGCCGCAAAACGGTACTAATTATCGATGTCAGACACGGCTATCAGGCTTTCCGGATTACTACAAGAATCTTTGAGAGATATTGATCCTCGGATGCGCAGGTGACCAGTGGGGCTGGGGACAAGGATGGTGGGCAGGGTCCAGTGCAATTGCATGACAACTACGGAGCCTGTGTTCCCCAGCAGAAAATCAAGCACTCTGGAGACCCCCAAAGCCCATAGATGGCACCCCTAAAAGCCCTTCAGAGACCCAGAAGACCCCCAACCATTGGAACTCCCCAGTCAAATCCTTTTCATAGGCCCTGTCAGACCCCAGATTGCCATAGATGACTCCCACCAGAAGCCCTTCAGAAGACCCCACGAACGACCCCCACCCATTGGAGGACCCCCCAAGTAGAGTCCTTATACATAGGCCGGCAGACCCCAACAGCCATAGAATGGACACCCAAACCCTTCAGAGCAACAGGAGCCCCCCATAGACCACTGGAACCCCCAAATCCCCCCATCAGAGCCCTCCGTTCCTATCCCAACCTGCCGGTCGTGAAGGCTAGCCCTCTGTTGCAGACCAGTGCAGTCCAGGAAACTGGTTGCCCGGACGCGGTAGCTACGTGGATGGGAAACCACATCCGCTCGGAGCCTATCAACGGGACCGAGCAGTGTGGGGGTGGGTGGGCGGTTGGGTTGGAGGGCATGTGTCTCTCTCGCATCCCCCCGCCCCCCTGGGGGCCGCCCTCCCCCACCTGCCAGTGCTTGGTTGCGGCGCGTTTTCCAGGACCCCGATCCGTTGCCGCTTGGTGGTATCTGATGGCATCAGTGGTTGCCCACAAGAGAGAGCTTCCATTGGGACGCCCATGGAAAGACGCCTGAGACATCGGGAAACCTTATCAGACACCCATGCGCAGGCAGCGCGTTGAACCCCCTCCCCATCGCCCCATTGCCCCCATTCCAACCCCTTAGCCCCATTACGCTACGCCCCCATTTGCCCCAGTCCCCCCTATCCGCCTTCCCCTATCCCCCATTACCTCCTATCGCCCCGATCACCCCCCTTACCTCCCATCAATCCCATTATCCCCTGCACCCCATGGCCCCCATCAACCCCATACCCGCAGTGGGCCCCCTATGTCCCCGATTCCCCATGTACCCCAATTGCCCCATTACCATCAATACCCCCAATGCCCCCCTTACCCCATCGCCCTTTAACCCCATCTTGCCCCATTACCCCCCTTACCCCATGCCCCATTACCCCATGGCCCCCATTACCCCCATTTTACCCTATGCCCCATTTAACCCTCATCGCGCCCATATTGGCCCCCATCACTCCATGGCCCATGGCCCATTACTCCCCTTACCCCTTATCGCCCCAATTACCTCCATCGTCCCCCATCCACTCCATTATCCCCCTCAGCCCCATGGCACCCCAACATCTGCCCCTCCTTTACTCCTCCCATCAACCCCATTACTTCCTCCTATTACCCCCACTCGCCCCCTTACCCCATTGCCCCCATCACCCCATTACCCCCATCTACCCACCGATTCTCGGTTGCCGTGCCGTCGGCTCTCAGCACCACATGCCCCTATTACCCCCATTTGCCCCCATAACCCCAATGCCCCCAATCCCCCGCCTACCCCCATACCGCCCATTACCCCATATATCCCCCTTACCCCTCCCCCAGCGATCTTCGGTGCCGTTGGCCGTCTGCTACTCAGCGCCCACAGGATGATTTCGCTGATCAGGACGCTGCGCTACCATCTTGTCGTGGATCTCCAAGGGGCCGCCCAACACTTTTTGGCATTTAAAGCCACCTGTCGCTGGATCAGAGCCAGTCCAGGCGCACGGCCTGCACGAAACGTCTGCTGCCACGCTCGCACCTCCGTCTTCCTTCAGTCCGTGCTGCCGGGGCGATCATACGCGGTGGGTGGCATTAAAAGGGCGGGGGCGGTCCAAGGCCAGATGGCTCGCTCTTCGGCAGCCCCGGGGTTGGGGCTTGCGGTGGCCCGTATGGGTAATATGGGCTTCTGTCCCCGATCCATGCCCAGGGTGATGCCTATGGGGTCCCTTACCCCTCATGTAATTCCCATGACATCAAGGATGCTCTTGGAGTCAGCTATTGGCGTCCCTGCTCTCCCCCATCGTGATCCCATGCCATCATGGGGATGCTAATGGGGGCCAGCTATGGACGGCCAGCTATGGGGTCCCTGATGTGCCCCCATGTGATCCATTGCTATCAGGAGATTGCTATGGGGTCCCTTGGTGCCCCCACGTGATCCCATGTACATCAGGGAGATGCTATGGGGCCAGCTATAGGGGCAGCTAATGCGGGTCTCACCTATAGCGACCAGATATCTGTGCATACGCCAACCGCGATCATGCTGGTCACAAATGATTCTCACCATCCCGGTCTCTCCTAGCAGGGTCAATCGTCACGAATACTGAAGCCCCCTCCCACGATCTGCTGCGCCCTACCAGCCTCCCACGCTCCTCCCAATGGCGGCCCAGGCATCCCGTCCTTGGCCAGCTTGGGCGGGCATCGTGTGGCTGCGGCCGGATTTGGTGGCGCGATCCGACGGGCGTCCGGCGACGAGTACGCTGAGTCGGCACGGGCGTTTGCTGCGGGAGCGATGTTGCATGTTGAAGATAGAAAGGGTTATATGGTGGGCTTCGTTGTCCTGCGTATGTAATATGGCTGCGAGAGATATCCATTAGCACATGGCGCAGGTGGCTTTCATTGTCTGTGTCCCATAGGCTTGCCTAGAGTGACCTTTACACGTGAGCGCGGATAGTGTTACGTTGCCACCCTTACTTGTCATGTGCACTTTATGGGTGTCTCCTCATGAGTGAGAAAGGGGTAATGGGGTGGGCTTCATTGTCTGTAGACCTTATGGGCTGCAATGGAATAAAAGGGAGTTAATCGGGGGGTGGGCTTCCGTGCTCTGTGTCTTAATGGGGCTGGAGGATAAGGGGTATGGTTGGGCTTCATGTCTGTGTATCATGGGCTGCAGGATAGAAGGTGTTAATGGGGGGGGATTCATGTCTGTGTCCCATGGGCTGGCGAAGATAGAAATAGGTTAATGGGGGGGGCTTCGTTCTGTGTCTTATGGGCTCCGGGATAGAAGGGTTATGGGGTGTGGGCTTCATGTCTGTAGTCTTATTGGAGGCTGCAGATGGATAAAGGTGTTAAATGGGGGGTGGGCCTTCATGTCTGCGGTTCATGGCCTCGAGGATTTAAAGGGGGTACTGGGCGGGTGGGAGCTTCATTGTCTGTGACTTATGGGGCCTGCGAGGATATAAGGGGTTAGAGGGGGGTGGTCTATGTCTGTGACTTATGGGGGCTGTGAGATAAAGGGGGGTAAAGGGGGGTAGGGCTTTCATGTCTGGCCATAGGCTGTTAGGATTAAAGGACGTAACAGTTGGCTGAAAATCCGGAGGAATAGGCAAGTTTCATGTGTATCGTGTCATAAATTATGGAAGAGCTTCCAATGATTAAAGCGGCCACGGTAATGCGCTCTCTATGTGCGTAAACCTTGTCGGCGGCTTCTTCACAGGACTAAAAGGGTCACGGGGTGGCTTTTGTGACTGTGTTCTCTATGGGCTGCACATGTGGGATAAAGGATGAAGGCAGTTGATGGGGGTGGGCTTTGTGCCATGTCTTGTGGGGTGGGGGTGACCACTTTTGTTCTCCCCCAAATGGGGGCGGGGGTCCCACGTCCCTACCTGGAGTAGCGGAGGTACCACTGAACAGGACGCTCCCGCAGGACGAACGGTCCAACTCCTCCCGGCAAGCTGCAGGCGCCGAACTTGGGGGCAGCAGAAATAGGGGCAGGGGGTCAGTGTCAGAAGCCCCCCACCCCCCAGGGACCATCCCATTCCTCCCATTGTCACTAAAGGGCTGGTGATGACCGCCTTTAGAACTGCGCCTCGTGCAGCAGCAGCGACGGGCTGACGTCGCGCAGATCCAGCTCCTTCGTGCGCAGGAAATTGAGGATGGGGGCGAAACGGTGGGTCCCGGGCAATGAAATTCTGGGGGGGGGGGTGATTTTTGGGAAATGGGGATTGGGTGGGAAATAAAAGATTTGGGAGGAGTTAGTGGGAAAGATTATGGTGTGGGTTGGGGAAGATTTAGGGGGATTTGGGGATCGGAGGTTTTGGGAAATTAAAAGGAATTTGGGGATGGTGAGAATAGGTAAAATAAGGGAGAATTTGGGAAGGGGGCATGGGGATAAATGGATGGGGGGCTTGGTGGCAGATATTTGGGGGTCTGGGGGAACCAAGAAGAATTGGGAGGAATTTGGAGATGGGAGTTTTTAGCGGATTTTTTTGGGGGATTTGGGGAGATAGTATGGGGCTGGATGAGGAATGTGGGGTCTTTAGGAGATTCTGGAGGGTGAGATCCTGGGTTGGAGTGAATTTGGGGGATTTTGGGTAAATTTTGGGGTTTCATCCCTCCCGTCTCATCTCAGTGGAAATTCGGCCGGCTCGAAGACTGAAGGGGGTGAAACAGGGGATCAGTGCCCCCCCACAGCCCCCTCAGCATCAGGGACGACCCACGACTACCCCCACAAGCAGCCCCCAACACCACACGACCCAATAAGCCCCTACGAAATTGAACCAACCCCATAATAATAAACTACAGATCTTGAATGGAAACCCCAGTCCCTCATATAAAACAGCTGCCTAAGAATCTCCCTATTAGAGCCCCCCCCCCAAAGAACATCCCAACCCAATTTAGGATAATAACCCCCCCCCCCAGGGGGGGCTCTCTCTCTCTCTCTACCCCACAGCACCCTTCTTAGGCCCCTCATCCTCCCCTCTAAAGCCCCCTAGCCCACACACAACGAGCCCATCCAACATCCCGAGTATCCCCCAGCCCCAATATAACAACCCTCCCCCAGGACCCTTCCAGCCCCACATAAACGACCCCAGCCCCACATAACAGCCCCCGCCCCCAATACAACCCATCCCCAGCTCCGTTCCTTGCCCACATAAACTCGCCTCCAGCCCCATTAAAGCCCCAGTCCCCCACTTAAACATCCAACCTTCCCGCAGCCCCTCCTCAGCCCACATCAACAGCCCAGCCCAATAATGACCCCAGCCCCCCACTAAAACCCTCCCCCCTAGCCAATCCAACGACCCCCAGCCCCCCACTGACCCCCCAATGACCCCCAATATCGCCCCCGTCCACCTGGAGCAAGAAGGAATTCGGCACCAGTGAGGTTGCCGGGACGTGCTGAAACTGCGGACAGGCGGGAGTCAGCGGCCCCACAAGACGGCCCCCATAGAGGCCCCATAGCGGGGTCCGGGGGGTCGGGGCCCTCACTCACCTCCTGCCGCCCACGTTCAGCTCCACCACCTCCGCCCCCCCCATCATGGCCGCCTCCATGGCCGCCGCTGCGGCCGCGGCGCTTCCGGCTTCCGGCTTCGGGAGGAGCACTTCCGCTTTCGTTTGTCGCTGCTTCTGATTGGCCGTTCCGTGACACAAGTCCCGCCTATGAGTGGAAGGCGATTGGCCCGTGCGAACATCCCGCTCTGCGCGCTGATTGGGTGAGGGCCGTGAGAGGGGCGGAGCCTCCGGCGGGTGGCGCGGCCTCTTCTTAAAGGGGCCGAGGCCCAATTTGGGGTGGAGGGGAACACAACCCTAAGACCCCCCCCACCTTCCTCACCCAATCGAATGAGACCCCCTCACAAGACCCCCCCAACCCCCCAAATACCCCCGTGGGGTCCTCCTCAATCCCAAATACCCCAATTCCTTCTGCTCCATAACACCCCATAGGACCCTATAGGGCCCCATAATACCCCATAGGAGCCCATAATACTCCATAGGACCTCATAACACCCTATAGGACCCCATAATACCCCATAGAACCCCATAGGGACCCATAACATCTTGTAGGACCCCACATGGCCTTGTGACACCCCATAGGACCCCATAATACCTCATAGGGACCTATAACACCCCATAGGACCCCATAGGAGCCCATAATAACTCATAGGACCCCATAACACCCTGTAGGACCCCGTAATACCCCATAGGACCTCATAATACCCCATAACACCCCATAGGACCTCATAATACCCCATAGCAGCCCATAACACCCCATAGGGCCCCGTAACACCCCATAGGACCCCATAGGAGCCCATAATACCTCATAGGACCCCATAGCACCCTGTAGGACCCCGTAATACCCCATAGGACCTCATAATACCCCATAGGAGCCCATAACACCCCATAGGGCCCCATAATGCCCCATAAGACCCCACAGGCCCCTCCCCAAATAAACCCACCTGCTCCTTTTTGTGGGGTCGGTGTCTGGGCACTTTATTCCATCTGTACAAACCTCCCAGCGCCGGGGGGGGGGGGGTGTCCATATATATTATATAGAGAATATAGATTTCTATAGGATATTTTTTGGTTCATCGCCCTCAAATCTTTACAATTTCCCCCAAAATAAATAAATACATAAATAAATAAATACATAAATAAATAATTACCTCCCCCCATCCCCCCCCAGCTCTCTCTATGGCTTATGTGAAGTGCTCCCCCCCCCCGAAAGAGTGGTGACGTCACGGCGGTGACGCAATGGGGCGGTGTGACGTCACTTCCTGCGCGCCGTGCGTCGCTCCGCCCCCTCGTCGGTGGAGGAAGTGGTGGCAGGGGGGGGGGCGGCCGCGCGGGCGATGTCCGCGTGTTCCTGGACGGAAGCGGAAATAGCGCGGAGCCACGAGCGGAGCTCCTCCTGGAGAGGTTAATTAATAAATAGCGTTAATTAAACACGATCTGCGGCATGGAGCGATCGGGAGGAGGAAATGGGCCGGAGGGACGGAGAGAAAAATGGAAACGTGGGAAAAACGGGGAACGGGAAAGGAAGGAAAATGGGGTGAAAAAGGGGAAAACGGGGAGAGGTAAAAAGGGAGAAAGAAATCGAAGGAGAAAAGGAGGAAAATGGGGGGGAAAGTGGGAGGAAAGAACGGGAGAGGAACGGGAGAAAGGGAAAAAGGGGCAAAAATGGGAATTAATGGAGGAAAATGGAACTAATGGACACGGAGACAGGAGAGTGAGCCCAAAATAAACCGAAAACAGCCAAAACAACCCAAAATAAACACCAAAAAGAACCAAAACAGCCCAAAATAACCCCAACCCCCAGAAAATAAACACCAAAAACAGCCCAAAATGCCCCAATTCCCCCCGCACTCACCTCGTCCTTGGCCTGCAGGAGGAACTCGCTGCCGTCCGATACTTGTTGCCTAGCGGTAACAGTGGGGTCAGCGCCCCCCCCAAAATGGAGACCCCCCCCCATAGAACCCCCAAAACCCATGAACCCCCAACGCCCATTCCAAATGGACCCCCATCTATCTCCCCTTACATAACACCCCCCATGTAGACCCCTCCCATAACTCACACCTACACCCAAAAGACCCCCCCCCATTAAATCACCACCCATTGCCCCCCCCAATAGAACCTCCCCCCCATAGCCCCCCCTATATAACTACCCACTCCCAAGACCCCCTCCCCATAGACCCCCCCATTAATCCACCCCATAGACCCCCCCTAAATCCACCCATGCCCCCCACATAGAACCCTTCCCGCCCACTAGCCCCCCCCATAACTCCGACCCCATAGCCTCCCCCCCAATAGACCTCATTAACTCCCACCCCATAGACCCCCCCCATAAACTCCCACTTATGCCCCCCCAATAGAACTCCCCCCATAGTCCCCCCCTATAACTCCCACCCATAGACCCCATCAGCCCCCCCAATAAGACCCTCCATTAAACCACACCCATGCCCCCCAATAGAACCCCCCACAGGACCCCCCCCTGTAATCCCCATAGCCCCCCCCCATAACTCCCATAAGCCCCCCCCTCTTTCATAGCCCCCCCCATCCCATTAACCCCCTCCCCCAACTCAGTTTGAAGAACGTTCTTCTTCTTTTCTGTATTCACTGGCACTTCGCTCGGTCGCCATGTGGAGGCTCAGGGGGGGCTCCCGTTGTGCGTCCCCCCCGACGGGACCCTTGGCGTCCCTATAGAACGCAGCTCCCCCCGGCTCAGCACACAGTACAGGGCTCAGCCACACTTGGGGGGGGGCAGATTTAGATAATGAGGGGGACAGGGACCTCAAGGGGGGTTAATGGGGGAGATAGTTAATATGGGGGTGGGGGGATATTAATTAGGGGGGGACATGAAATATAAAGTAATGGGGTGCAAAATAGGGAGAACTATTGCACGGCAGGGTGGGGGAGGAAGGTCAGTTTGCGGGAAATGGGGGGAGAAAAGTCAAAAATGGGGGAGAAAATGGTCAATGGGATGGCTCAAGCTGGCTGACGGACCCCCCACCCAACCATAGGGTGTCCGGGGGAGCAAGGGGTTCGGGAGGTAATGAAGATTTGAGATTCGGCCATGACCAGAGAGGAAATAGGCGAGATCAGAATGGCTCAGACTTGGGAATTGGACAGTATCTTTGGGTAATGGGATGGTAGCACATTGGTATTGGGGAATGGGATGGACTGCCATTGGTATTATGGGATTGAGAAATCTTGGGATTGGGTCAGGGCGTATGGGACTTAGGCGAATGGAGTCCCATCACATCGGCGGAATGAGGAGGATGGTCTAGTTGGGTTAAGGCTGCCGAAGGATAGAGCAAATGGCATTGTGGGATTCTCTATCCTGGATCCTTCATGGATTTTCATTTCATATATTTATGCTTGGATCATAGATCCTTAAGGGGGTTGCACGGATCAGACGGCGATGCACCTTCAAGATAGCCACGCTCGGACGGCCAGATCCAATCACACCGGACAGAGCGCGGCAACTTCCTCAACGGACCGCTGGCGGTTGAGGCAGAACCCATAACCCATAACCCCCAACACCCCAATTGACCCCCTCACTTGTAATAAGGTCCCCTCATGGCCAGACCCCCGAGGTCCCACCACCCCACTCTCAAGACCCCTCCCACCTCCGAACGCTCCCCCAGCAACCCACATCCCCCGCCCCATAACCCCCCATCCCATAACCCCCCACCCCATAACCCCCACCCCATAACCCCCCAAAGCCCCCACATCCCATAGTCCCCCCCGCCCCACATTCCCCCCGCCCACATAACCCACCCCATCCATCTCCCCCCGCCCCATAACCCCCCCCCGCCCCATAACCCCCCAAACCCCCCTCCCCCCCCCCCATAACCCCCGACCCCATAACACCCTACATCATCCCCCCCCCCCCCATTTAGCCCCCCATTTTCCATAACCCCCCCAACACCCTCCCATTCCCCCCCGCCCCATATACCCCCCACCCTCATAACCCCCCCCCGCCCCATACCCCCCATTCCATCCTCCCCCCCCGCCCCACATCCCCCCAGCCCCCCCACTGTTTGACGTGCCGTTTTTAGTGTCCTGTCCACTTCTTAGTTCCGTAGCAGGTCCTCCTCGTGCCTGCACCGTTGGGCGGGCGGCGGCGAGCGGGGGGGTAGCTCAGCCCTGGCTGGGCCAGTCGGACCTCCCTGCCCTCTCCCGGACCCCCCCCAGGCCCGTCCTATGGGCGGTTTCACGACCTGGTTTGGGCCGTCTTTCCGGGCGCGGGAGTCGGTCCGGCGGGGGTCGGTCTATTCTCTTTCGGGAGGCGGCCGGGAGCGGGTCACCGGTCATCGGCTCGCGGGGGGCGGGTTTTAGCAGGGGGGCTGGGGGACCGAAACGATGGAAGGGGCGTAAAGGCGAAGGGGGAAAATAGGGATGCGGGGGAATAAAGGGGATGGGTGTGTATATAAAATGGGGGGGGAATAAAAAGGTCGATGGGTGTATAAAGTAGGAATACAAGGGAGGGGGAATAAAAGGGAGGGGGAAATAACAGGGATGAGGGGAATAAAGAGATGGGGGGATTAAAGGCATGGGGGGGAATAAAGGCTTATTGGGGGGAATAAAGGGGATTGTGGGAGGAATAATATGTTAATGGGGGAGGGATAAAGGGATGGGGGGGGAATACAGGCAATCGGGGGAATATAAGGGCGATGGAGGGGAGGAAATAAAGAGGCGACGGGACATAAAAAGGGAATGGGAGTTATATATTAGGATGGGGGGGAATAAAGGATGAGAGGGAAATAAAGGGGATGGGGGGAATAAAGGGGATGGGGGGGAATAAAGGGGATGGGGAGGGAATAAAGGACTGGGGGGACTGAGAAGGGCCATGGGGGATAAAGGGATGGGGGGATTAAACGGGAGCGGGCACTCACCGAGTTTGGGGAGGGGCGCTGATTCCTTTGGAGCGCTCACCGAGATCGGCCAAGTGGCTTTGCTGGAGGGCGGGGGGGGGGCAGCCTCATTTAGCATCCCATAATACACAGCCACATCCCATCCGACCCCACCCCAAAATCCCATCACACCCCAATCCCATTAATACCCATTCAATCCCATGAATCCCATGAATCCATTTTCACCCGACATCCCAATCCTTCCCATCCCAATCCCAAACCCCATCCCATTCCCACCAATCCCACTTTACTCCCAATCCCATTCCACATACCAATCAATCCCAGCCTAATCCACTCTCCAACCTAACCCACACATTCCCCCCCTATACCCGTGCTCCCCTCCTGCTCGCTGGACTTTCTGCCTGCCATCCATTTTCTCCCTCCTCTCCCTATCTTCTTCTCCACGATCCTCGTGTCCCCCTGATCCCACCCCCGTATCTTCCTACTGGCCGCCCCCATATTCGGGGGGCGCAGGCGTATGGGCTTGTGTGGTTCTGGATTGGGGTCCCGCTCCGCATGTCCCCCTCCCCACCTGTGAACTCGATCCTCCACTTTAGCAGGCGCTCAGGGCACGAAAGCTCCTGCCGACTAAAATCCTCCATCTCGCGATGGGGCTGGGATGGCATCGAGGGCTCGTCCCCCCCGTGGCGCCTATGCAGCCCCCGCCGTCATTTTTGCGGCGATTGTGTTCGATCGAGAATGATCAGGCCCCGGGCTCGAGCCGGGGAGTCCCCAAACTTGCGCCACAGCATAGGGTCTTTGTTTTCTGCTCTGCCTTCAGCTTTCTCCCAGCTGGTAGGAGGTTTTTTGGATGAAAGGGGGGTCAATGTGGGGACGGGCCCAACGTTTGAAGTGCTCCTATTGATTGGAGACACCCCCACCCCCTTTCCCCTCCCATTCCCCCCACCCCCCACTTTGGATTGCTCTGTCTTTGATGTCCACCCGAGTCCCATCGGGGGGTGTAGGGAGTCTTGCTCCCAGCCACCATTTTACTGGACCTCCCCCCCCACACTCCACCCCCATTCAAAATATAGGTCGGACACCCTTCTACCCCACTTTTATACTCCCGACCCGCCCATCATATTTTTATCCACTACCCCATTATAAATCCATCCCTCCATTTTAGTCCCTTATGATCTCCCCCATTTCCTATTCAGGACACTCTCCCATCTCATGATCCCCCCATCCACTTGAGACTCCCCATTCACATTCTACAACATTCTCGTACCCCCCTCCTCACCCATCTCTATCCATACCCCATCCAAAATGGTACCCCGTCCCTCCTCAATCTGGGATCAATCGGTCCCCTCTCTTGTATGCCCCCCCAATCCTATTGTTAGGACCTCCCATCCCATCAACATTCTCGGGACCCCTACGCCCACTTATCCTATACCCCAAACCAATTGTTCCCCCTACCATATTTTTCCTCCCACCATTTTAGTTTTTCCTTACCTGGTAGAGCTTCTCCCACAAGAGTCGAATCGTTCTCCCACGCGGCTCGCGGCCGCTCGAAATCGTCATCGCGAACGAGGACATGAGCGCTCTCCACCTCTCCACGCTGTTGCCCCCCAGCTTCCCTGACGCGCTAAGCAGCGCTACCTGTTTTCACCGTTCAGCACGCGATCCTGTGACACCACCCGTACTTGCCAGCGAAACTGCTTGCCACCACAGCGTCATACTAGCATAGCAACTGGAGTTCCCGGG
>NW_015440150.1:18279-23138 GCF_001577835.2 Coturnix japonica | reverse complement strand
GGTCCCTAGGAGTAGGGGGAGGGGGGCGGTAATTGGGGGGCCTGGGGGTCCTTGGGTCTTGGTGGGTGATCAATGACTGCCGAAATGTGGGGGGGGCTTTCCTGGGTTTATATATTGGGGGGCATTCATGTGTGTAATTAGGGCGGGCATATGGGGGTCCTTAGGTGGGAACCCGCAGGGGGGGGGGAGCATTAACTTTGGACTCCCCCCCCCACAATCTAAGAACAGGAGTAGCTGGGACCCCCCCCCCAACATATTGACCCCCCCCCAACATTGGACGGCTGCCCCCCCCTCGCCTACGTTGGTGTTGCCCTGTATGGCATTGGCTCCAAAGTTAAGTATTTATGGGGGCGGGTCTTCTTCCGAGCTGTGGGCTGGGGGCAATGCTGACCCCCTTTAGCGTCTTCCAGTTCTGACTCAGATACAAAGCACTGGAACGTGAACCAGAGGCTGCTTGATCAACACTGGGTTGCTATCCGGTGTGCTCCGCGGCGTCTTTTGGGGGGGGTCTCTTAAAGGGGTAGGTGGGGGTGCGGGTCTTATGGGGGGTGGGCTTAAAGGGGCAGGGGGTTCCCATTAGCGGATTTGGGGGGGGGTCAATGGGATTCTTATTTGGGGAGGGTCTCTTTGGCCAGGAGGGGGGGGCGTCACATAGGGATGGTCTCTTAAATTGGCCAGGGTGGGGGGGTCTTATGGGGGGGGGATTTAAGGGAAGGGGGCTTTCCATTGGGATTTTGCGGGGTATTTGAGGGCGGGGTCAATGGGATCTGCTTATTTGGGGAGGGGCTCTTTGGGAGGGGGGTGGTCACGGGGGGGTCTCTTAAAGGCGCAGGCTGGGGGGGGTCTCATGGGGGGGGGGGTTTAAAGGGAAGGGGCTTCCATTTGGGATTTAGGGGTATTTGAGGGGGGTCCATGGGATTCTTATTGGGGGCGGGTCAACAGTGGGTTCTTAAAGGGCAGGTGTCGGGGGTCTTATGGGGGGGGGTCTTTAAAGGGGCAGGGGGATTCCCATGGGATTTGGTATTGTGAGGGGGGGTCAATGGGATTCTTATTGGGGGTTCCCATTGGGTTTGGGGCTCACTTTGGTAGGGAGGGGGTCAGTGATTATTTGGGGGGTTCGGTGTGCTTAAAGAAAACAACAAGAAGAAAAAGGCAGTGCGGCTTCCATTCAGTTATGCGGACATCAGTTGGATTTGGGGGGAGGGGGGTTCTCATGAAAGGGAGTCTTAAAGGGAGGACCCCGCCTGCATGATTAACCCATTACCCCACACCCATATCCTCCCCCATACCTCTCCTATATTACCCCCCCCCCCATATACCCCACCCCCCCCATATTTCCCCCCATTCACCCCCAACCCTAATTTAACCACCTCCCTATATTACCCCCCCATTTTCCCCTGGTCTATGCCCCCCATTCCCCCTCATTCCCCCCCCTCCCCTATATACCCCCAGTTATTACCCCCCCATACATCCCGCATATCCCCCCTGCCCGCCTCACACCCTTCGCTCCCCTATATAACACCCCATAAACCCTACTATCCCCCCATATACCACCCATACTCTCATACCCCCCCATACTCCCCTATTCCCCCCCCTCCCTATATACTCCCCGCTCCCCTATATCCCCCCATGCATATACCACCCCATAACCCTATATAACCCCCCCCCCATATCCCCCTCATTCCCCCCTCCCCTATATACCCCCATATACCCCCCCATACCACCCCCTGTATACCCCCCACCCTATATAACCACCCCCCATAACCCTATATACCCCCCCATACATACCCCTAATCCCTCCCCTCCCACTATTATACCACCCCCATAACCTATATCCCCCCCCATCCTATACCCATCCCAGTAACCCTATATCCCCCGCCATACCACCCCATAACCCTATATCCATCCATATACCACCCCCCATAACCCTATATACCCCCCATCTATACCACCTTCATAACCCTATATCCCCCCATCGCTATTACACCCCATAACCCTATATCCCCCCCCCTCCCCTATATACCACCCCATAACCCTATATCCCAATCCATATACCACCCCATAACCCTATATCCCCCCCATATACCACCCCATAACCCTATATCCCCCCCATATACCACCTCATAACCCTATATACCCCCCTCCTCTATATACCCCCCCCATACCCTCCCCTATATACACCCCCCACCCATATTAACCCCCCCCCTCAACATCTCTCTATATCCCGTCTCTTCTTCCTATATACCCACCCCATAACCCTACTTCCCCCCTTTACCACCCATAAACCCTATATTCCCCGCGCGGCGAGTATACCACCCCATAAGCCGCGGTTTATATCCCCCCCCAATACCAACCTCATAAACCCTTATACCCCCATATTACCAACGCATAACCCATATACCCCCCCTCCTCTATATACCTCTCTCTCTCTCCTCTCTCCTCCTATATACACCCCCCCATATCCCCCCCATACATCCCCCATATCCCCCCCCTCCCCTACTAATACCACCCATAACCCTACATTCCCCCCCACACATCACCCTACTATCCCCCAAATTACCACCCCATAACCCTATATACCCCCCCATAACATCCTTCTATATCCCCCCCTCCCCTATACCCTTACCCCCCCATACCCTCCCCTATATGCACCCACCCCCCCCATACTTACCCCCCCATATATCCCCTATATCCCTATATATCCCCCCTATATCCCCCTATAGGTGGGCGCAGTGGCCGCTCTGTCCGTTTTTGGGGTTTTGGCCTTTTTTGCCCTTTTCGGGTTTTTTCTTTATGGGATTTTTCGGCTCCGTGAAAAACGTCGCACGGAAGGAACGTATCGACCCAGCCGACAGGAACAGGACGGTGCACGAGGGCCCCCCCCGGCCCCCCCCCCATTAAAGCTGCCCCCAGAGGAGCGGCTCATATGAGAGACCCCCCCCCACCCTCGTGCAAATATAAGGGGGGGGGATTTGCACGAGGATTTGCACGAGGATTCGGTGTGAGAGACTCTTGGAATTGGGAGGTTGGGATTCTTGGAGTGTGGGTTGAGTGGTTTGCACGAGGACCTTGCACAAGGGCCTTGCACAAGAGCCTCCAATGGAGACCATGCATGGCAATGAGCCTTGCACGTGGACCTTGCACGAGGACCTTGCACAAGAGCCTCCAATGGAGACCATGCATGGCAATGAGCCTTGCACGTGGACCTTGCACGAGGACCTTGCACAAGGGCCTTGCACAAGAGCTTCCAATGGCGACCATGCGCTGCAATGAGCCTTGCACGAGGACCTTGCATGAGGACCTTGCACAAGAGCCTCCAATGGAGACCATGTATGGCAATGAGCCTTGCACGAGGACCTTGCACGAGGGCCTTGCACAAGAGCCTCCAATGGCGACCATGCGCTGCAATGAGCCTTGCACGAGGGCCTTGCACAAGAGCTTCCAATGGCAACAATGCATTGCAATGAGCCTTGCACGAGGGCCTTGCACAAGAGCTTCCAATGGAGACCATGCATGGCAATGAGCCTTGCACAAGGACCTTGCACAAGAGCTTCCAATGGAGACCATGCATGGAAATAGCCTTGCACGAGGACCTTGCACAAGAGCCTCCAATGCAGACCAGACCATGCATGCCAATAGCCTTGCACAAGAGCCTCCAGTGCAGACCATGCATGGCAATGAGCCTTGCACAAGGGCCTTGCACAAGAGCTTTGGCTGTGGACCATGCAGGAAGATGAGGCTTGCACGAGGACCTTGCACGAGGACCTTGCACAAGAGCCTCCAATGGAGACCTTGCATGGAAATAGCCTTGCACGAGGGCCTTGCACAAGAGCTTCCAATGGTGACCATGTGCTGCAATGAGCCTTGCACGAGGACCTTGCACAAGAGCCTCCAATGGAGGCCATGCATGGCAATGAGCCTTGCACGAGTACCTTGCACAAGAGCTTCCAATGGCGACCATGCATGGAAATAGCCTTGCACGAGGGCCTTGCACAAGAACCTCCAATGCAGACCATGCATGGCAATGAGCCTTGCACGAGGACCTTGCACAAGAGCTTCCAATGGAGACTATGCATGGAAATAGCCTTGCACGAGGGCCTTGCACAAGAGCTTCCAATGGAGAACGTGCATGGAAATAGCCTTGCACGAGGACCTTGCACAAGAGCTTCCAATGGCGTCCATGCGCTGCAATGAGCCTTGCACGAGGACCTCGCACAAGAGCTTCCAATGGAGACCATGCATGGCAATGAGCCTTGCACGAGGACCTTGCACAAGAGCTTCCAATGGAGACCATGCATGGAAATAGCCTTGCACAAGGACCTTGCACAAGAGCTTCCAATGCAGACCAGACCTTGCATGGCAATAAGTCTTGCACAAGAGCTTTGGCTGTGGACCATGCAGGAAGATGAGGCTTGCACGAGGACCTTGCACAAGAGGCTCCAATGGAGACTACGCATAGCAATGAGCCTTGCACAAGTGCATTACACACTGAACTTGTGCAACAAACCCATGTGAACACCATCAGCAAGAGCGGCCCCTGCACGAGGATCTCGCACGAGGATCATAAGAGCAAGAGCCTTGTGCACAAGGACCTTGCACAAGGACCTTGCCAATAGCTGTGCGTTGCACAAGCATCTTGCACAAGGGCCAGAGCCTCACATTGACACCCTACACAAGGTCTTTTGCACGAGGGTCTTGCACGAGGACAAGTGCCTTCCATCAGTGCCTTGCACGAGGACGTGCCGTGTCTTGCACTAGGGCCTTGCACGAGGATTCATTGTGCACAAGGACTTGGTTTAGACCCCCAAGAAAAGCCCAAAACACCCCAAAAATGGTCGTTCTGATTCCCCCCCCCCCCC
>NW_015440150.1:12441-18115 GCF_001577835.2 Coturnix japonica | reverse complement strand
GTTTACTTAGATTTACCTATGCCCGAGACAGGGGAAGCCCACCCCGTTGGGGAAGCCCCCCTCCCGGGGCCCGGAAAGGAGGGGGGAAAAAGGAGTGGGAATAAAACAAGCGACAATCTAAGGAGGGAAAACTTATTTTACTAAATATGGAGGGGCGGGGGGGGGGGGGGGGGGGGGGGGGGGGGGGGGGGGTTGACCGAAATACAAGATAACACAATATAAGCATAAATTGAGGCTAACAAATTTGGGAACGAAACAAGAGAGAAGAAGGTCCCCGGGAAAACGAGAGGCCTACTGTGACTCTAGGGCGATACGGCTGGAACGCTTCCCCACTCTCCGAGCAGTTCGAGAGAAGAAGGAGGCCACGTCCAGCCTGGGAACGCAGGATCCTATACAGCGTCCTGGTCCTGTGACTTATCATTAAACTTCCCTGTTGTTCCTGGGATATGTAAGTCTTCTTCTGGTGACTGCAACATTCAATGAAGTATCCATACTTTACATGATGTTTATGATGTGGAATACTGATACTGATAGCAAAACTACAAAACCATGGACCACAGTCTCAAACCAAGCTATAGCCTCTTTGGAAAAAAAACAAAAATGTAATCTGTACATCCTCCCAAATAAGCGGGCTAATGTAGCGCTATTTCTAATAAACACCAGCCAAATTGCACAAACACCACACTGAAGTACTCTTCCTTCAGTTCTTGACCTTTCCAGATTTTAACTTGCTTCAAAATCAAGCAATTGGATAAATACATGTATGTTCATGCTCATATGTATAAGTATAATAGAAAAAGCAAACAACAGGCCCAGTGACATCTTTACTAACAATGAAAAAAGGCACAAAGAAAATCACTTTTTTTTTTGTAACAGCAAAAGGAGAAGCTACTGTAAGAAAGGAAAAAATATTAACACTTAAGGTTCCTCTCTCGTCTTCATGATCCACTATTGGAAACTTCTTTCCCTATCTTTTTGCTTAATCATCTTGCTTCCTGCTACTGGGACTCAAAGGAAGAAGAGCTACAAAAATCTCTCCATAACAATACATTTCTGGGAAGAAACATCTATAAAATAAGCTAGGATGGAGGTGCTGGGAAAAAAAAAAAAAAACCAGGCAATCATTTTACAGATACACAGGTTAGTGCAGAAGCAAGCGTTCATAGAAAATGTTGTTTTCCCTAAGGATCAACAAATAGGGCAAAACATGAGGAATTCAGTGGATGTGAACCATTGCTTGGATTGTCTCTGCTGTGACTGTTCCCATTGAATGAAGTTAAGCATATGCCAGAAAGACCACATGCATCCTCCTACTTGTGATTTCAATGTCAAACCATGCAAAGTCAGGGAAGATTCGAGAAACAATTTTAGCTGTTTCATCTTCTTTAAAGTGTGGGTCTGTGCGTATAATCTCCGCTCATTGTTAAAGGACCAAATATAACTTGCACTAATTAATACCAACAGCTGTGATCGATTTTACAGCCACCAGAAACACAAGTTCATTATCATGAGCCTTTTGCCATATATTAAATTTAAAATAGGAAAAGGCTTCTACCATCAAAACCTTTCACAAAAATACAAGCCTCAATTCTTTATCAAGGGAATCTATTACTGGGCACCTTCATAGGGACTGCCCAGATTTACTTAATTTGTCAGATATTTACAAAAACTGCTAAGTCCAGTTCACATTAAATATTCATCTCAAACCATTAACAATTGCAAAAGTATCGGATTTCAAAATAAAATGATTGGTAAGTTAAAACAGCAACAACAGTTGCCCCTCCCCATGGAGCTTCAATTCAAAGGAAACAGCAGGTGTTTTGTTTTTTCTGTTTTTATTTAACATTGCCAATTATCTGTGACATTAGGAAATGACTCAATATAAATAGAAGGAATAAAAATTCCAGAAGATGCGAAAGGGGACTCTTGTATCTTGATTATAACAGCCCAATTTAATTTAATATATTCCTCCACACCATTTCTGGTCTGACTCACTCAAAAATACAACATAGTAGATCAAAAAATTAAAAAACATTATAAAGTCTTTTAGATGTTGTAGGACTGAACACTTTATCCCATCATTGTTAAAAGCTGGGCTGCTCAGTAATATGACAGTATGCATTCCATGGAAGCTAATGTCAGCAGATTACTTTACAAAGCTCTTTTTGTTAAAAAGCATCTGTATATTGATTTCCATATTTGGTATCTTTAAGACAATAGCATGCATAAAATAAGAGCCCATGTACAAATTGAGGCATGGAGCACCTGTCACTTGGTCAAGATTCTGCCCTCAAATGTGGAGACATAATGTCAGGAAATAAAGCATTTTACAGCTGCAGTCAATAACTAACCAGGGTATTACTATACATTTTCTGTTTGGGGAAAAAGATCGAAATTGAGGAGAAATAATATTTTTTGGCTTAGTCTCCTACAGCATGTTTTCAAGTTCTACAAATGGGCCTTATATATGAAAGTTTGTGACCAGGTCAGCAAATATAGAAGAGGACAGGATGGAGTGTGATATTTATCTATCTTTGGTCAAACGTGTTCAGGTCATACTGAGACAGAAATGGATTCTATTCAAAAAAAGAAAATATCTTCCTTGTTCATTAAAATGCAAACAAGTACAATCAGTATGACAATAAATAATCACCATTATTTCCCCCTGAGGCTTCTACACATCCACATACAAAAATGGATATAAAAAATATGTGGACAGAACATTTATTTTTAGTTCATCCCAGCCTTAGCCTGTTGTTTCGCCCCCCACAATGGTTGAGCAACAAAACATGAGGCAGAAATCAGCAACTCATAAACCACAAGTACTGGAACACAGCAAAGACTTGCCTGCATGGGTCATTCCCCAGAGATCCCTCAAGGTTACTTCTGGACACAGGGAAATTGTGACTGAATCTCACAGTTAAAATGCATCATTTCCTTCCCCAAAATTTCAAACAGACTGATACCTTTCAGTTGTGAAGTGGGCAAAATATCACAAGCTACAAAAGAAAATGATCACTTGGAATAGCCTTGAAAATCACGAAGACAGCAAGATAGAATGTCCTTCAATACTTATTATGCTTAAGGATCCAATGCTACCCTTGCGTATCAAAAACAGCACACCTGATATTTTTTATTTTGTGATAATTATTTTCTGTTCTTCTCCTTTTAGCAGCAGAAGGAAAAGAATCTTTTATGGCATTAATGTGATATTTTTTATTCAATTCTTTTTTTTGTCTTTTTTTTTCTTTTTTTTCCTTTTCTTTTTCTTTTTTTTTTTTTTTTTTTCCCTCTTTCTTTTTGTCCTTCCAAGTGCAGGAAGAAAGCGATACTACAAGGGAACATGACATTATTGCCAGGGTATCCATTTGTAGACCACTGGGTGCATTATTCGTAGGTCTGTCTATTTAATACCGTTTAGTTTGCAAAGGAAAAGAGAAACTACCTGGCGCCATACCACACATAGCCAATCTGAGAAGAGTCACAGTTACCTCACTAAGTTCTGACAGTTGCACAAGCTAAGAAAGAGCGGGTTGTCTTAATTATAGTCTAACATCAGTTAATTTAATACCTATTTAGAAAAGTAACTCACAGTATGTTGATCTTTTAGATGTAATGAGAACCTGCAAAACAGGATGAAATGGAGTTTTAGCTGAAATAGTAAATAATGAGAGATAAAGTGATGTGTGTTACCAAATACCATCTAATCTAATTCCCACCAGTTAAAACAAAATGTCAAGATATTGATTCTGTTCATAGCAACAGTTCTGCAAGAGCTTTAGTCTTGAATTTCCTGTGGCTCTCAAGGAATTCAAATACAGCTCTCATTCCAGGGCTCTATCATATATCCACGACATGAGAACCATGCTGAAGTTGTGGCTGTGAGTGTATCAGGATGCCTGGCTGCCACGTGTGTGAAACAAGATACAAGGGATTATTTGACAAACTTCACGGATCAATCTGCATGCTCAGAAGGACACCACAGCACTCTCGGAAGAAGTACTGTCACCACCTCAGCAACCTATTCCTAGAGCTACTTCGTGTCTTTCCATTTCTCTCTTATCTGCAACGCATTGCATGTGAGAGGGATTAAGTTACATGACAAAGCATTTGGCAGTACAGCAAGGAAATTTGGCTACCTCTAAATCCATACCTGCTCAGAAACAGACCCTCAGAAAAACAAGAGCCAGGTCTGCGGTGGAGCCCAGCCTGCCACAGCTGAAAGGGCCACCCCCTCTCCTCTCAGCTCAGCAGGTAGCACCTCACCTGTCACACCTTCAACCACATCACATTCACAAAACTTCTCTCCATTCCCATGGAATTCACTAACCATTGTTAAAAAAACTTTTGTGCATGCAGATACTAATTAATCAGGTTTGGGAACCTGAATACAAAGCATATATCTAAGGTATTCAGGTCTTAAACTACTCTATCCAGTGCTGTTTCACTTAAAAATCTCCAAATCCAACATTATTAGCATCATCCTTTTTGAACAGCAGCTCAGTCTTTTGAGAGTTGCATTTTAGTACCTCAGGCACCATTTGATTTGTGAAGAGAATTTCGAGCACAGGAGATATGCTGAATTTTCCCAGCTTATTATCCTGCCTAACTTCCCTTTTATTTTTTCCTTTTCTTCCTGTCGCGCCCTGAGAAGGCCCCAGATGGAATTTCTAAATGAAAGCATTGGTGGCCACTGCTTCCTACAGAAAAATATTGCTAAGGAGAAAGTCTGTGGAATGGACAAATCGGCCCGGGGATGAGCCAGGTTAAAGGGAGAACAAAAAGGTATCAGTGGCGAATTCAGATGAAAAAACAGGCAGGAGCTGAGAATGACAAAGACCGTGCACAAAAGAATAAATATTAACTGCCCTCCTATATATACATGTCTTTTCAACAGAATATGGTTCTCTCAAACCACTTTTTACACATTTCCTACTGAAAGAACCAAATGTAGTTTCCAGTTTTTGTTAGAAAATCAGTATCTTCACATGAACAATTAATAAGATAATATTTTCTTACATTTTTAATAAATATCTTACCGTTAAAAACTTCTGCCTTGCTTGCATTACAGCGCAACTCTAATTTTATTACAAATTGCTTAGTTTAACACGTGAGGATATGGGTGATAGCCTATGGGGGATATGAGCATCGTGTGGTTTGTATGGGCGGTATAGTGGTTGATATAGGAGAGTATATGGGGTGATAGGGGGGTCTATTATTGGTTGGGGATATGGTTGATAATGGGGTTGATGATATGGTTATATAGTGGTGATATATGATATGGGGGGGATATGAGGCCATATGGGGTTGTATGGGGAGTAAATGGGTTGATATAGGGGGATATGGGGCAATATGGGGTGACATGGGGTGATACATGGGGTGATATGGGGTTAATGGGGTTAATGGGGTTATGGGGTTGCAGCCTCTCACCGCCACAATGAGGCAGACGGGACCTTGGAAGCTCCATCGGAAACCACGGTCCAGGGTGAGCCAACAACTGCGGGGGGAGACTGGGATGGAATGGGATGGAACTGGGATGGACTGGGATGGACTGGGAGGGACTGGGATGGAACTGGGATGGAATGGGATGGAATGGGATGGACTGGGATGGGACTGGGATGGACTGGGATGGAATGGGATGGAATGGGATGGACTGGGATGGAATGGGATGGAA
>NW_015440150.1:0-6421 GCF_001577835.2 Coturnix japonica | reverse complement strand
TGGGATGGACTGGGATGGAACTGGGATGGACTGGGATGGAATGGGATGGAATGGGATGGAATGGGATGGACTGGGATGGAATGGGATGGAACTGGGATGGAATGGGATGGACTGGGATGGACTGGGATGGAACTGGGATGGAATGGGATGGACTGGGATGGAATGGGATGGAACTGGGATGGAATGGGATGGACTGGGATGGAATGGGATGGAATGGGAGGGAACTGGGATGGAACTGGGATGGAATGGGAGGGACTGGGAAGGATCCAGTCGTGCAAAACCTGTCCTGCAAACACCCAGTTGTGCAAAACCCAACACACGCAACCCCCCAGTTGTGCAAGACCCAATGTGCAAAGTCCCATGTGTGTAAAACCCGTTGTGCAACAACCCACTTGTGCAAAGCCCCAGTTGTGTAAAGCCCCAGTCATGCAAAGCCCCACGTGTGCAAAATCCCACTTGTGCAACAACCCACTTGTGCAAAGCCCCAGTTGTGCAAAGGTGCAGTTGTGTAAGGCCCCAGTAGTGCAAGAGCAGTCGTGCAAAGCCCCACATGTGCAAAACCCCACGTGTGCAACAACCCAGTCGTGCAAAACCTGTCATGCAACTCCCAGTTGTGCAAGAGCCAATGTGCAAAACCCAGTTGTGCAAAGCTGATGTGTGTAAAACCCCAGTTGTGCAAGACCCATTGTGCAAAACCCCACTTGTGCAACAACCCACTTGTGCAAAGCCCCAGTCGTGCAAAGTCCCAGTTGTGTGAAGCTCCAGTTGTGCAAGAGCAGTCATGCAAAGCCCCGTGTGCAAAATCCCACATGTGCAACAACCCACTTGTGCTAAGCCCCAGTCGTGCAAGACCAGTCGTGCAAAGCCCCATGTGAGCAAAGCCCCACTTGTGCAACAATCCACTTGTGTAAAGCCCCAGTTGTGCAAAACCCAATGTGCAAAGCTCTGGTTGTGCAAAGCCCAAGTTGTGCAACAACCCACTTGTGCAAAGCCCCAGTCGTGCAAAGCCACAGTTTTGTGAAGCCCCAGTTGTGCAAGACCCGTTGTGCAAAGTCCCATGTGTGCAAAACCCCACGTGTGCAACCACCCACTTGTGCAAAGCCCCAGTCGTGCAAAGCCCCAGTTGTGTGAAGACCCAGTTGCGCAAGACCCATCGTGCAAAGCCCCACGTGTGCAACCACCCCATTGTGCAAAGCCCCAGTTGTGCAAAGCCCCAGTTTTGTGAAGCTCCAGTTGTGCAAGACCCGTCGTGCAAAGCCCAACGTGTGCAAAGCCCCATGTGCAAAATCCCACGTGTGTGACAACCCACTTGTGCAAAGCCCCAGTTGTGCAAAGCCTCAGTTTTGTGAAGCCCTGCTTGTGCAAAGCCCCATGTGCAAGACCAGTCGTGCAAAGCCCAACGTGTGCAACCACCCCCTTGTGCAAAGCCCCAGTTGTGCAAAGCCCCAGTTTTGTGATGCTCCAGTCGTGCAAGACCCGTTGTGCAAAGCCCCACGTGTGCAAAACCCCACGTGTGCAAAGCCCCATGTGCAGAATCCCACACGTGCAACCACCCACTTGTGCAAAGCCCCATGTGCAAAATCCCACACGTGCAACCACCCACTTGTGCAAAGCCCCAGTTGTGCAAAGCCCCAGTTTTGTGAAGCCCCAGTCGTGCAAGACCCAATGTGCAAAATCCCACATATGGAACAACCCGCTTGTGCAAAGACCCATAGTGCAAAGACCCATGTGTGCAACTACCCACTTGAGCAAAGCCCCATGTGTGCAAAACCCCACGTGTGCATCCACCCCCTTGTGCAAAGCCCCATGTGCAAAATCCCACACGTGCAACAACCCGCTTGTGCAAAGCCTCAGTCGTGCAAATCCCCAGTTGTGTGAAGCCCTGCTTGTGCAAAGCCCCATGTGCAAAATCCCACACGTGCAACCACCCACTTGTGCAAAGCCCCAGTTGTGCAAAGCCCCAGTTGTGTAAAGGCCCAGTTGTGCAAGGCCAGTTGTGCAAAGCCTCACGTGTGCAACCACCCCCTTGTGCAAAGCCCCAGTTTTGTGAAGCTGCAGTTGTGCAAGACCCGTCGTGCAAAGCCCCACGTGTGCAAAGCCCCATGTGCAAAACCCCACATGTGCAACCACCCACTTGTGCAAAGCCCCAGTCGTGCAAAGCCCCAGTCGTGCAAAGCCCCACTTGTGCAAAGCCCTGCTTGTGCAAGCCCAGTCGTGCAACGCCCCCCTTGCACACTCACTACTGCGTGGTCCCGTATCCATCCGGGTAAGCGATGGCGGAGCAGATGACAATGACGGCGGGCAGCCCGTACCCGCTCACAAGCGCGTGCCACACGCGCAGCCAGGCGGGTTGGAACACACGCACCAACAGCACGTAAAGGTGCAGCCCCTCCAGCAGCATCCACGTGAACGCGCACAGGAACCAGAAGTGCAACAGACCCGCGACCACCGCACACGTGGGCTGTGTGCAACGGGGGAGATCACACGCGTGTGCAAGGAACTGGGACTGGGAGGGACTGGGATGAACTGGGATGGACTATAAGTGAACTGGGATGAACTGGGATGGACTGGGATGAACTGGGATGTACTGGGATGGACTGGGATGNTGAACTGGGATGAACTGGGATGGACTGGGATGAACTGGGATGTACTGGGATGGACTGGGATGTAACTGGGATGGAACTGGGAGGGAATGGGATGAACTGGGATGGAACTGGGATGTAACTGGGATGGACTGGGATGTACTGGGATGGAACTGGGATGGACTGAGATGTAACTGAGATGGAACTGGTATGTACTGGGATGTACTGGGATGTACTGGGATGTAACTGGGATGGAATGGGATGGAACTGGGATGTACTGGGATGGACTGGGATGGAACTGGGATGGACTGGGATGAACTGGGATGGAACTGGGATGGATTGGGATGGAATGGGATGGAATGGGATGGAACTGGGATGGAACTGGGATGGAATGGGATGTACTGGGATGGACTGGGATGGAACTGGGATGGACTGGGATGAACTGGGATGGAATGGGATGGACTGGGAGGGAATGGGAGGGAATGGGATGGAACTGGGATGGACTGGGATGGGACTGGGATGGACTGGGATGGAATGGGATGGACTGGGATGGAACTGGGATGGACTGGGATGGACTGTAAGTGAATTGGGATAGACTGGGATGGAACTGGGAGGGAACTGGGATGGAATGGGATGGACTGGGATGGACTGGGATGGACTGGGATGGGACTGGGATGGAACTGGGATGGAACTGGGATGTACTGGGATGAACTGGGAAGGACTGGGATGGAACTGGGATGGACTGGGGGGGACTGGGAGGGACTGGGATGGAACTGGGATGGACTGGGATGGACTGGGATGGGACTGGGATGGACTGGGATGGAACTGGGATGGAACTGGGAGGGACTGGGAGGGACTGGGATGGACTGGGATGGACTGGGATGGAACTGGGATGGAACTGGGAGGGACTGGGAGGGACTGGGATGGAATGGGATGGACTGGGATGGACTGGGATGGGACTGGGATGGACTGGGATGGACTGGGATGAACTGGGATGGACTGGGATGGACTGGGATGGACTGGGATGGGACTGGGATGAACTGGGATGGGACTGGGATGTAACTGGGATGGACTGGGATGTAACTGGGATGGAATGGGATGGACTGGGAGAAGTGCAACAGCCCCGCAACCACCGCGCACGTGGGCTGTGTGCAAGGGGGAGATCACACGCGTGTGCAAGGAACTGGGACTGGGATGGACTGGGATGGAACTGGGATGGACTATAAGTGAACTGGAAGGGAACTGGGATGGACTGGGATGGACTGGGATGGACTGGGATGGAATTGGGATAGACTGGGATGGACTGAGATGGACTGGGATGGAACTGGGATGAACTGGGATGGACTGGGATGGGACTGGGATGGACTGGGATGGACTGGGATGGACTGGGATGAACTAGGATGGACTGAGATGGACTGGGATGGAACTGGGAGTGACTGGGATGGGACTGGGATGGACTGGGATGGGACTGGGATGAACTGGGATGGGACTGGGATGAACTGGGATGGAACTGGGATGGACTGGGATGGAACTGGGAGGGACTGGGATGGGACTGGGATGGACTGGGATGGGACTGGGATGAACTGGGATGGGACTGGGATGGACTGGGATGGAACTGGGATGAACTGGGATGGACTGGGATGTACTGGGATGGGACTGGGATGAACTGGGATGGACTGGGATGGAACTGGGATGAACTGGGATGGACTGGGATGAACTGGGATGGACTGGGATGGAACTGGGATGGACTGGGATGGACTGGGATGGACTGGGATGGAACTGGGATGGAATGGGATGGAACTGGGATGGAATGGGATGGAATGGGATGGACTGGGATGGAATGGGATGGAATGGGATGGAACTGGGATGGACTGGGATGGAAGGGGATGGAACTTGGATGGAGTGGGATGGAATGGGATAGAACTGGGATGGAATGGGATGGAACTGGGATGGAATGGGATGGAATGGGATGGACTGGGATGGACTGGGAGGGACTGGGATGGAACTGGGATGGAACTGGGATGGAACTGGGATGGAATGGGAGGGACTGGGATGGAACTGGGATGGAACTGGGATGGAATGGGATGGAATGGGATGAACTGGGATGTACTGGGATGTACTGGGATGAACTGGGATGAACTGGGATGGACTGGGATGGACTGGGATGGAACTGGGATGAACTGGGATGGACTGGGATGGAACTGGGATCGAACTGGAATGGACTGGGATGGACTGGGATGGACTGGGATGAACTGGCATGGACTGGGATGTACTGGGATGTAACTGGGATGTACTGGGATGGAACTGGGATGTACTGGGATAGACTGCGATGGACTGGGATGTACTGGGATGGAACTGGGATGGACTGGGATGAACTGGGATGGACTATAAGTGAACTGGAAGGGAACTGGGATGGACTGGGATGAACTGGGATGGACTGGGATGGACTGGGAGGGAACTGGGATGGACTGGGATGGAACTGGGATGGACTGGGATGATGAACTGGGATGGACTGGGATGGAATGGGATGGAATGGGATGGACTGGGATGAACTGGGATGGACTGGGATGAACTGGGATGTACTGGGATGTAACTGGGATGTAACTGGGATGGACTGGGATGAACTGGGATGGACTGGGATGGATTGGGATGGACTATAAGTGAACTGGAAGGGAACTGGGATGGACTGGGATGTACTGGGATGAACTGCAATGGACTATAAGTGAACTGGGATGAACTGGGATGGACTGGGATGGAACTGGGATGGACTGGGATGGATTATCAGTGAACTGGAAGGGAACTGGGATGGAATGGGATGGACTGGGATGGAACTGGGATGAACTGGGATGGACTATAAGTGAACTGGAAGGGAACTGGGATGGACTGGGATGGACTGGGATGGACTGGAATGGACTGGGATGGAACTGGGATGAACTGGGATGGACTGGGATGGGACTGGGATGGAACTGGGATGGACTGGGATGGAACTGGGATGTAACTGGGATGGACTGGGATGGACTGGGATGGAACTGGGATGGACTGGGATGAACTGGGATGGAACTGGGATGAACTGGGATGGACTGGGATGGGACTGGGATGGAACTGGGATGGACTGGGATGGACTATACTTGAATTTGAAGGGCACTGGGATGGACTGGGATGGACTGGGATGGAATGGGATGGACTGGGATGTACTGGGATGAACTGGAATGGACTATAAGTGAACTGGGATGAAACTGGGATGGACTGGGATGTAACTGGGATGTAACTGGGATGTACTGGGATGTAACTGGGATGTAACTGGGATGAACTGGGATGGGACTGGGATGGAACTGGGATGGACTGGGATGGAACTGGGATGGACTGGGATGGAATGGGATGGACTGGGATGTACTGGGATGTACTGAGATGTACTGGGATGGACTGGGTTGTACTGGGATGTACTGGGATGTACTGGGATGGAACTGGGATGGACTGGGATGAACTGGGATGTACTGGGATGGACTGGATGATACTGGGCATGTCTGGATTGAACCTAGGAATGTGTAACGGGAGGAACTGGGATGTACTGGGATGTACTGGGCTGTACTGGGCTGTACTGGGATGTACTGGGCTGTACTGGGCTGTACTGGGATCTCACCTGGCTGTGCGTGCTCTCGATGCCCAGCAGGAAGGTGCCGTGTGCCAACAAGAGGCTGATGCTGAGCTGCAGGTGAAGGATCCGCCTTAAACCTTTGGGGACCCGACACACCACGAAGGTGACGATGGCCAACAGGAGAGAAACCACCGACAGCACCAGGCCGGCCTTGGTCAGCACGTCCAGCACCCAGCTGTGCTGG
>NW_015440149.1:21326-23168 GCF_001577835.2 Coturnix japonica | reverse complement strand
CTATGGGGGGATATAGGGCCCATGGGGGATATATGGGCTCTATGGGGTCTATGGGCTCTATGGGGGGGATATGGGCTCTATGGGGTATATGGGGTCTATGGGCTCTATGGGCTCTATGGGGGCTCTATGGGCTCTATGGGCTCTATGGGCTCTATGGGGGGGATATGGGCTCTATGGGCTCTATGGGGTCTATGGGCTCTATGGGGTCCATTGGGGTCTATGGGCTCTATGGGCTCTATGGGGTCTATGGGCTCTATGGGGTCTATGGGCTCTATGGGGTCTATGGGCTCTATGGGGGATATATGGGCTCTATGGGCTCTATGGGCTCTATGGGCTCTATGGGCTCCTCATTGTGACCTGAGTCTGGGTTTCGGGGTGCTGATGACACTGTCGGTGTCGTCGATGTCGGCGCCGCTGTCGCTGGGGTTGGACAGACCGAGGGACGCGCACAGCTCGTCCAGGTCCTCGGCCAGGTCCAGGTCCTCCACCGCCCGCATCCGCGAGACGCGCTCCATGCACAGCGCCTACAGCGACACCGTGTGGTGGAACGAGGTAATGCACGGTACTACACGGCTACAGCGCCACCCAGTGGTGAAATGAGGTAATGCACGGTACTGCATGCACAGCGCCTACAGCGACACCGTGTGGTGGAACATGGTAATGCACGGTACTACACGGCTACAGCGCCACCCAGTGGTGATACAAGGTAATGCATGGTACTACATGCACAGCGCCTACAGCGCCACCGTGTGGTGGAACGAGGTAATGCACGGTACTGCATGCACAGCGCCACCCAGTGGTGAAACAAGGTAATGCACGGTACTACACGGCGTCCCAAAGGGAACCCCATATCACCCCAGGACACCCAAATGTCATCACATGACACCCCATTATCACCCCAGGACACCCCATATCACCCTAGGACAGCCCATATCACCCCAGGAAAACCCAATTGTCATCACATGAGACCCCATATCACCCCTTGAGACCCCATATCACCCCATGATCACCCCATGACACCCCATGACACCCCATGACACCCCATTATCACCCCACTTGTCACCCCATGAGACCCCATATCACTCCATTATCACCCCAGGACACCCCATATCACCCCATGACACCCCAGTTGTTACCCCAGGACACCCCATTGCCACCCCATAGTGCCTCATGGCACCATATGGCACCCCAAGCCCCAGTGCCACCCCATGTCACCAATGCCCCCCCCCACATCACCCCCATAGCACATCAATGCCCCCCCCCCATCACCCCCCATCACCCCCATAGCACATCAATGTCCCCCCCCACCTCCTCCGACACTTTGAACCTCTTCAGCAGCGCCACGAACTTCTGTTTGATGTTGGGCTGCTGCAGGGGGGAAACATGGGGGGGGGTCAGGGGGGTCCCAGAGCTTTGGGGGGGAATAAAGGGGACACCAGGGGGGTCCCAGGGCCGGGAGGGGGGGAGACAAGGAACGTACAGGACCCCCCCCAGCCCTCACCCTCCCTGCGGCCGCCAGCAGCTTCCGCTGCGTCTTCTTCCTCTTGGGCAGCTCCTCCTCTTCATCAAAGAGATCCTATGGGGGGGGGGCCCACCTGCCCCTGAATGGCGTCGTCGCTGCCGTCCTGCTCCGAGGAGAAACTCTCCTCCTCCTCCTCCGAGAAGTTGTCCAGGTCTGGGGAGCGATCTGGGGGGGGGGGACATCCCATAATAACCCCATAATAACCCCATAATAACCCCATAATAACCCCATAGTGATCCTATAGCCATCCCATAATAACCCCATAATAACCCCATAATAACCCCATAATAATCCCATAATAACCCCATAATGATCCCATA
>NW_015440149.1:6686-21301 GCF_001577835.2 Coturnix japonica | reverse complement strand
GTCTATAATGGCTCCATCTGGGCGGCACCATAGTATTTCGGCGTGTCTATAAAGGGCTCTATTCGAGCCTCTATCGGGATTCCTTTAAACGTTTTGGGAGGATATGGGCTCTATGGGCTCTATGGGGTCTATGGCCTCTAGTGGGTACCATTCGTGGGTCTATGGGCTCTCTACGTGGGCTTCTTATGGGCGTCCTATGGCTCTATGGGTCTATTGGCTCTATGGGTCCAGTGGCTCTAGATGTGGGGTACTATTATGGGCTCATGAAGGGCTCTATGGGCTCTATGGCTATATGGGCCTTCCTCATTGTGGAGCCTGAGTCCTGAGGTTTCGGGGATGCTGATGACCACTGTCGTAGTCGTTCGATGTCGGCGCCTCTGTCGCTGAGGACGCGTTGGCAGACGAGGCGGACGTCGCACAGCTCGTCCAGGTCCTCGTCCAAGGTCAGGTCCTCCAACCGCCCGCATCCGCGAGACGCGCTCCATGCTACGCAGGCGCCTACAGCGACACTCCAATGTTCGTTGCCTGAGTGGTGATCGAGTATGCAGACGGTACCCTACACGTCTATCACGCGTCCACCCTATGTGGTGAATAATGAGGTAAAATGCAAAGTGTACGCATGCCACAGCGCCTACAGCTACACCTGGTGTGGTGGAACAGGTAATTGCACGTATATCACGGCTACAGCGCCACCCAGTCGGTGATACAAGGTGTAATTGGCTTGGTAATGCACTGGCCCGGCCGCATGGTACTCAAGCCATGCACAGCCGCCTACAGCGCACTATGTGGTGGAACAGGTAAGTGCACTGTACGCATGCAACAGGCGCCACCGCGCAGGCTGGTTGAAGACAAGGGATAAATGCACTGCGGTACTGACAGCATCCGGCGTACGCCCAAAGGGAACCCATACACTCAGGAACCCCAATTGTCATCACAGATCACCCCATTTAATCACCTCCCAGGACACCCCATGTGGTATCCCTATCGGACCAGCCCCATATCCACCCCAGCGTAATATACCATTGTCAGTCACATTGAACCGCCCAATATCAACCCCTCTGAGAGCCAGTAGTTCACCCTCGATATCTACGCAATGACAACCGCAGCTAATCACCATGTACATCCCCCATTATCAGCACATGGGTCCCAGTTTACACCTCTCCATGAGACCAAAATCATACCATTGATCAACTCAGGACACTCCCATGAGTCAACCCATGATCACCAGCCAGTTGTATATCCCAGGACAAACCCATTCTCACCGGCCATATTGCCTCATGGCACCATATGGCACCCAAGTCGCCGGTGCCACCGCCATGTCACCCCCAAGCCCCCCAGCGGCGCCCGGAGTGGGGGTTGCGTTTCATGTTTGGTGTGTTTTTTTGAGTTTGGGTTGTGTGGTCCGTGAGGGTGTTTTTATGTTTTATGTGTTTGGTTCTTGTCACTACCCCCATCAGCACAGTTCTATAATGCCGCCCCCCCCATACCGGCCCATTCACCCCATAAGCAGATTCAATATTGAATTTCTGCCCCACCGGTCGGAGCAGGTGTGACCTTATATCTCGTATCTGATGCTTGTTGTTTGTATGTTGGGGCTGCTGCAGGGGGAAACATTGGGGGTGTGGGTCAGGGGGCCCCAGAGCTTTGGGTGGGAAGGAGAGGGACACTATGGGGGTCCCGAGGGGCCGGGAAGGGGGGGAGACAAATGAACGATACAGGAGCCCCGCGCCATGCCCGCGATTTCCTTCCCTTGCGGCCCGATGCTGCCAGCAGCTTCCTGCTGCTGTCTTCTTCCTCTTGGGCGTCTCTCCTTCTCTTCTCGTATCAAATGAGATACCTATGGGGGGGGGGTTTTTTGTGGTGGGGGTCGTGTTATGTTGTATGGTGTGTGGGGCTGTGTTAATTGGTGGGTGCGCTGTCCATTCTCGTGCCCCTTATAGGTCGTCGTCCGCTTGGCCTGTCCTGCTCCGAGGAGCGTAGAACGATTCCTCGTCTTGCCTCCTCCGAGCAGAGTTGTCAGGGGTCTGGAGCGCAGATTCATGGTGGTGCGTGGTGTGGGCACATTCCTGAGCTATGTATACACTCCATTTAACGATAAGTCGCCTGGTTGCCTGTGATTTATTGATAGTATTTCCGCATAGATTAATGCCGGTCCATGCTGAGAGTGTATTTGTATGTGAGGATTGTGGGTTCCCATAGAGTAAATCCCATAATAACCCCGTGGATAATTATCCCCATAGTGATGTAAGTCGGTTTTGGGTTTGGCGCCTATATGTTGAATAGATGTTGGCTATATCATTAATGCTGGTTGGTGCTTTTTTATGAATATGGAGGGGTCTTTCGGCATAGGATGATGACCTGCGTGATGATGGATAGACCCCATAATAACCTGGCTTATTGCGCTATGAGGTTATAACCGTGGGCTCAGGATAGAACCCATATATTAACCCATATTGAGTTGTGAGTCGTGTTATTTAGTTGAGAGACGCCGTAGTATGAATACTGTTTTTTTCTGGTCCAGTATGGTAGATATGCCGATATAAGTTTATAATTGGACCCGATAATAGACGTGTTTCACGCATGAGTGTGAGTGTATATGTATATATATGACCCTATGAAGCCCATTTATAGAGACTGGGTTGTGGTGGGTGCTTGCGATTTAAGGTTAAACCCATATTTTATAACTTGCCATATTTACGTCGCTGATAATGATGAGTTACCCCAATAATTAGACCGCGTTATGAATTATACCGTTATTAAAGGTTGTTAGTTAAGATAGTGGTTGTTGGATAATAACTGAGCTTCCGGATGAGATTTAATTGGTTCCATAACTTAACCTATATGTCCAATCTCTTAATTGCTCAATTCACCCCCATTACACTCGATGTGCATCGTGTTGTTGGACTGTTCCGAGTCGTTGTCGACGGTCCATATCACGACCCCATTCTTATCTCTCTCGATGCTTCGAACGGGGTTGTGTCCATTTGTCTATCCTCCCATTGCACTGGCGCCATTCATACCATTGACCCCGCATTCGATCTGCCTCCATTCACTCCCATCACTCCCCAATTCACGGTTTTGTAGTTTTGGAGAGATACTGCTTGTCCTATTCATGTATCTGGTCACTCGCATTCCCCCAGGTTGTCACGTTGGGTTTTTTGGCGCGAGTGCACTGCTCTCATGCACTGTGTGTTGTTGTCGTTCCTCATGGTTCACGTCCGCCAGGTCTGGTGCGCGTGTTGTGGTTTTTTGGTTTGTGGGTATAACCCCCTGTTGTGGGGTTGGTGGTTGCGACGGTTTCATGGCAAACTGCGTCGATTTCACTGTGCAGTGGGTTACACCATTCACGCCCATTTATCACACGACCCATTGTTCGATCGATTATGCACTCCCATTCACGGACCCATTGTGCACCCCCATTCACTGGCCAGCAAGTTCACACCCTTATTCAACCGATTGTACGAAGTGCTCTAGTCTGCACTGTTATCAAATTTTCCGCGATATCACTTGAGCTTTCGATATTTATGCCCATGGAGGAGTCCCCATTTCACTTGTTGAGCCTTATGGATGTTCAGCGTTGTGTTGGTGGTCGAAATTCACTTGTGTGCCATTCACCCCATTCACTCCTCATTACTACCACCATTCACCCCATTTCACATGTTTGAGGGGGCCCATTTCTTTTCACGCCCATTCACTGCCATGCACTGGTGGCCTTCATTGTTCACGTTGCCCATTGGCTATTAGGCCCCATTCTACCTCCGCATTCTACTCCCATTCAACCATTTCACAGCTCCATTCTGGCGCTCCCGAGTTCACTTAGACCCAATTCAACGGCGCCATTCGACGGATACCGATTACCTCGCCTCATATCACTTCCATTTCCTGCACCATTCCTTGCCAAATTCGACCCATTCACATTCCCAATTCATCCCCCTCTATCACGCGCCCCATCTCACACGATCAACTCCCCATCTCACGGAGCTCCAATTGTCATCCACCGCTATGTCAGCGCCCCGATGTGACCTCCTATGTCACCCCCATGGTTCACCTTGTCCTCGTATTTTTCACGTTGGTGCTTCCCAGTTCGAGATCGGTCCCATTTCTGTGGTGATCTCCCGAGTGAGTTTCGCGCCCAATTCACCTCCATTGAGCCCATTCTCACTGTGGGTGTTCCTATTGGCCGTTTATGTTGTTGCCAAGTTGTCGATCTCACTTCCATTCGGAGCGCATAATGCAACCCATTGCACTCCTTCACTGTCTCCGAGTTTCACGGTGGCCCAGTAGGGTGTTCTTCACTCCAATCATCTCGAGCTCTCATTCGCGCCCCATTGCACGCTGCCCATTCACGGCGAGTGCTCGGTCCTTGCATGGCCTGACTTGGGTGGATCGTTTCGGGGCATTCAGCTGAGCTATATTCTGACCATTTCGATGAGCCCATTACTGTTCCATTCACCCATTCACTCGGCGTTTGTCCATTCCTCCTCATGGGGCTGCCTGGCATTCACGTGCCTCAGTTGCACGGTCTCAATTGACACGCCCATTCCTCCTTCACCAGTTCACACGATTCACCCCATTCACACCCATTCAGCTACCCATTCGAAGCCCATTCACCGGCCAACCGAGTTTCCCACGTCGCCGTTTTCTCTGATCCCGTCGTTGTGTCTGAGTGTTTGGTTGTCATATGGAGCACTCTGATCTCTCTATGGGTGCAGCGCTGTTTGTCCTGTCATGTGGCCCGGTGAGCACCCAGCAACGCTGTCCCGTCGTCATCTGGGTTGCTATGGTCTTGCGGAGTCAGGGAGGCCTGGTATCGGGTAGTGAGAGATGTGTTGTGTGTGGTGGGGAGATAGGAGGTGGTTCTTTTCTTATTTCTTTTTTTTTTTTTTACTCTAGCACAGCCCGGACCCCAACGTATGGAGGGAGGGGGGGGGGGATTGAGGGGTGTGTTGTAGGAGGGGGTATTACCCATATGGGGTGGGTGATGTGTTGTGGGGGATGGGTAGTGTGTCAAGTGAGAGTCGGGGGTCCCTATCTATTTGGGGTGAGAGATTTGGGGTTGATAGAGTTGTGATGTAGGGGGGCGGCTTTAGTATGTGATTGTTGGGTGGTTTGCTATGGTTGGGGTATATGGAGGCCATAAGGGGGTGGGGATGTATTTGGGGATGGAGGGGGGCACAGGAGCTCCTGGGGGTTTCTAGTTATGTGGTAGATGGATCAACTTATGGGGTGGGTGAGCGGTGGGGTAGATGGAAAAGTTTAATTGGGGGGCAGGGACGGGAAGGTGGGGGTGAGGGGAGTTTCGGATTTTATTGAACCTGTGCAGGGGATATTTGAGGCAAGATGGTGCTGGGGAATCTATCGGGGGGGAGTTGAGGTGGGGGGGTTATGGGGTTTTATAAAGTCGGAGGGTGGTTGATGTGGGTGTTGTAGTTTGTTTGGGTGTGGTTATGGGATATGGGGGGTAGTGTATATGGGTGGTATGGATGGTTATGGGGTGTTATGGGGTTTGGGTATTCTGGGGGATTGGGATAGGTGGGGTGGTGGTTATGGGGTTGGTTAAGTGGGGGAGGGGTTATGGGTGGATATGGGGTGAGTGTTATGTGGTGGGGGATTAGTTGGGATGTGTTTAGTGGGGGGGACGGTGATGGAGGTTTGTTAAGGGTTAGGGGTGTGTTTATTTAGTGTGGTGTTGATTGGAGGGGAATATGTGGGGGGTTATGGTGGTGGGGATTAGTGGGAAGGTTATGGGGGGTTTTTGGGTTGTTAAGGGGGTTTATAGGGGGTTAGTGGGGGTGATATGGGCGGTGATTATGGGTGTGGGTTAGTGGGGAATGAGGTGGTTAGGGGGGTTATTGGGGTGATATATGGGGGATGTATGGGGTTTTGGTTAGGTGGAATGGGAGTGTTATATGTGGGCTGTAATAGGAGGGGTTATGGGGGGGGTTTATGTGGGGTGGAGAGTATGGGGGCTGCTATGGGAGGATATGGGGATGGGGGTGATTATGGGGTGGGGGTTATGTGTGGTTTTTGTTGTATATTGGGGGTTGTAGGTAGGTCAATGGGGGGTATGGTTGGTGGGTGGAGAGCTGTTATGCGGGGGATGATGGGGGGTGTGTTATGGGGGGGGAGCATGGGTGGTTATAGGGGGGAGGGTTGGGGAGTGGTTATGGGGGGGCTATGGGTGGTTATAGGGGGGTGAGCTGCGATGAGGGACGGTGGGTTATGGATCTGTTTAATAGGGGAGTCGTTGATAGTTGGTGTTGATTGTTGGTATGGGATGTGTGTGGGTTGGGGGTGATGTTATTTGGGGGTTGTTATGGGGGAAATTGCGTTTGTCCTGTAGTGTTGTGTTGGTTTTTTATTTGTTGTGGGGTTTTTGAGAGTTTTGTTGGTGTCGTATGGTTATAGTTTGTGAGGGGTGTTGTGGTTTATAGTGGGTGGTTTTGAGTGTTGAGTTGAGGGTTTAATAGGGCGTTTATGGGTGGTTGATGTGTGGGGATGTTAGTGCGGGTTGTGTTTGGTGTTGATGTATAGTTTTTTGTTGGTGGTCTCCTTGTGGTTGGTGTTGGTTCGCTGTGTTGTTGTTGTGCTTGTGTCGTTTAGGTGTGTCTGTGTTTTGTGGTTGATGGGTGGGTGGTTGGCGGGTTTGCTTGGGTTGGGTTGTGGGGTGTGGGTTGTTTTTTGGGTGTGGTGCGTGGGGAGTGTTTGTTTCGAGTGGAGGCTTGTCCCGGGTATTGAGCGCAAGCGTTGTGTGTGGTAGGCTTCGATTGTTGGGTCGTCTGTGGTGTTGCCTGTCCGGTCGCTTGTTGTGTTGATCAGGTGGTTTGGAGCTTTGTTGTGTGTGGTTTGGGTGTGCGAAGATTCCTTTTGCTATAGTGCTCGAGTGTTGGTGTCCTTGTCTTGGTGGGGCGCTGCTAGGGAAATCGGTACTTAGTGTGGTGTGTTGTGGGTGGTGGGTGGGGTGGTAGGTAGAGTGTGGTATTGTTGGGGGGAAGGGAGATGGCAGATGCCGTGGCGTGTTTCGCCGCAAATTCTCTCTGTTGAGATCGGGTCTGCGCGGCTCTATAAGTCGCCAGGTAGTAGGCCCTATATGTGTTTGGCTCGTCTGGGTTTGCTATGTGGATGGTATCCGGTGGGATTAGGTTTGTGCTGGTTTGTTGGCGGTCGTTCCTAGTGATAATTGCGTGGATAATAGTGGGTCTGGTTCCGGTTTGGTTTTTGTCGTGTGTTGCGGGTGTTTTTTTGTGATGTTTTTAGAGGTCACGCGGTTGTAGGTTGTGGTAGCGTTGGGATATAGTTCTTGTGTTTTTTTCTTGCGGTTCCTATTATATCTGATATTGTTATGTTGCCTTTCTTTTTAGCCCCAATAAATCCCTATTATGTGCCTCCCATAATCACTATAGGTGGCCAGAACCCACCTAAATCGCCCTACTATGTCCCACCATAAATCCCTAATTCACTGTCTCCCATCACCACTGACTAAGGGTTGCGAGCCTCAATAATCCCTATATGTGCCCCCCATAATCCCTATATGTGCCCCCCCATAATCCCTATATGTGCCCCCCATAACCCCTATATGTGCCCCCCATAACCCCTATATGTGCCCCCCATAATCCCTATATTGTGCCCTTCTCACTAATCCCATTACTGGTGACCTCCCCCATAATCCTATATGTCGCCCCTAACCCTATATATGCTACCCCACATGGATCCCTATGACTGTGCCCCCCAAAACCCTATAGTGTGCCCTCGGCCCAATAACCGCTATAAATGTGGCACCGGTACCCATTAATCCCTATATGTCATATGTGCCCCCCATAACCCCTATATGTGCCCCCCCATGAACCACGTCCCCTTTGCCCCCCACCTGTAATGAGAACGTGAGCGCAGCTCCGCTCGGATCGGCCCCCCTCCGCCCGGGAGCGGGAATCTCGTTGGAATGCGAGAGGACTCCGCCTTCGAGCCCACTGAGAAACAGCAGCAGAATGAGTACCCACAAAACCACCATAACCACAATGAGACCCCCCCCAATAACCCACATAGACCATGAGACCCCCCCCAATAACAAACCCCATAACAACAATGAGACCCCCCCCAGAAACCGCCATAATACCAAACAATGAGAACCCAACCCAAAAACGAAACCGAACCAAATGGGGACCCCCGCCAAAAACCATATATCAACAATGGACCCCAAAACCCACATAACACAATGAGACCTCCCCGCAAGACCGCCATAAAACCATGGGAATCAACCCCCCATAACCACCAATGGGAATATCCCCATAACCAACAATACCCCAAAACCCCAAAGCCACAATGGGACCCCCCCAATACCCATAAAACCAATGGGACCGCACCGCCAACAACCTCATAACCATAATGAACCCCCCCCCAAAACCATAACAATATTCAATGAGACTTCCCCCACGATATCCCCATAACACAATGTGGACCGCCCCAATAACCCCATAACAACAATGAGACCCCCAAAACCCCATAACCACAATGAGAACCTCCCCAAAACCCCAATAAACCAACAATGAGACCCCCGCCAAAAAAGCCTCCATATACACACATTAGAGTACGCGGCCACCCAAAACCCCATAACACAAAATGAGACCCCCTCCATTCCATAAACCATAAACAATGGGAATGACCCGAAGTCCGAATAACACCCATAACAATATGGACCTGACTCCCCAAAAAACCCATAACCACAATGAAACCCCAAAAAACTGCATCATGACAGCCAATGGGAACCAGTCCGCCAAAACCCTCAGTAACAAACAATGGGACCCCCCAAAAGACCCCATAACCACAATGGACAGATGATCACCCCCCAAAACCTCATAACCACAATGGGGTCAACCCCCATAAACCCATAAATACCACAATGAGGGACTCGACCTCTCCCCTCAAAAACCACATAACACACAATGAGACCGCCCCCAACATGCCCCATTAACAAAATGAGAACCCCCCTCAAATACTCCCGGTAACAAGACCAATGGGAAATCTCCCCAAGAACCCATAACCACAATGAAGACATTCCCCCCAAAAACCACCAATAACAACAATGGGCACCAGAACACCCCCAAAACCATAAACAACAATGAGACACCCCCCAAAACCCAATAACCACAACTGAGACCCCCCAAAACCCATTAACAACAATGGACCAACCGCCCCAAATAAACCGCCCATAACACCAAATGGGACCCCCAACATCCCATACGCACCAAATGGACCACCAACCCCCATAACGCACAATGAGACCTCCCCAATAACTCACCAATAACAACAATGAGGACCCCCCAAAAACCCCGATACAACAATGGGACCCCAAAACACATAACAACAATGGGACCGCCCCCAAAACCCCATAACACCAATGGGATCAAACCCCCATAACCACAATGAGACCCCCCCAAAACCCCATAACAACAATGGGATCCCCCCCAAAACCCCATAACAACAATGAGACCCCAACCCCCATAACCACAATGAGACCCCAACCCCCATAACCACAATGAGACCCCACGCCAAAAACCAACATAACAACAAATGGGAACCCTCCAACCCCATAACCATATGAGACCCCAAGAAACCCCATAACCAACGAATGTGATATTAACCCGCCCTATATACCCCAATGGGACCGACCAAGCACCCCGTAAAGAAGCAGCAATGGATCCCCCCCACCCAGCCCTCCCCATTATCCACCTTCAATTTCTTCCCTTCCCCGCATAAGGTCCCCCCCACACCCACAGCCCCCCAAAAAATGATCCCAATGGACCCCCACCCCATAACCACCCCATGCGCCCCCCCCACCCCCTCATGCCCCCCAAACTCCCCCCCCACCCCATAAAAACCCCTTTTCTATCCCAGCCCCCCCCAAAAATCAATGAGACCCCAACCCCTATAACCTCCAATCGTACCCCCAACCCCACTATGACCACGCCAATGGGCACCCAACTCAGCACTATAACCCAATGGGACCGTGCCACCCCTATAACCCCAATGGGAACCACCAACCCCTATACCCCAATGGGAACCCCAACCCCCACTACACCAAATCGCGACCCCGGCCAACCCCCTATTAACAACCATGGACCCCCCCACCCCCAACCCCCCCATATCCCCGTACCCCCTCCCGTGTACATCCCCTCCCGGTTCCCCCCCACACCTGCAGTTAAACGGCCGATCACCAACGACGTTTCCCGGTTCTTTGTCACGGAGCAGCACGAGCCGCTGCAGCGTCAGACTGAGCAGCCTGAGGGGAACGGGGACGGGTCACACGTACCGGGATAACGGGATAACGGACACCGTAACCCCGTGATACCGGTAATACCGGACACCGTAACCCCGTGTTACCGGTAATACCGGACACCGTAACCCCGTGATACCGGTAATACCGGACACCGTAACCCCGTGATACCGGTAATACCGGACACCGTAACCCCGTGTTACCGGTAATACCGGACGCCGTAACCCCGTGATACCGGTAATACCAGACACCGTGATGCCGTGATACCGGTAATACCGGACACCGTGATACCGTGATACTGGTAATACCGGACGCCGTAACCCCGTGATACCGGTAATACCGGACACCGTGATACCGGTAATACCGGACGCCGTAACCCCGTGATACCGGCAATACCGGACACCGTAACATCGTGATACCGGTAATACCGGACACCGTGATACCGGTAATACCGGACGCCGTAACCCCGTGATACCGGTAATACCGGACACCGTAACCCCGTGATACCGGTAATACCGGACGCCGTAACCCCCCGTTACCGGTAATACCGGACACCGTAACATCGTGATACCGGTAATACCGTGATACCGGTAATACCGGACACCGTAACCCCGCGTTACCGGTAATACCGGACACCGTGATACCGGTAATACCGGTAATACCGGACGCCGTAACCCCCCGTTACCGGCCGTACCGGGGCACACATGCCGGTGAGCTGCGATCCACGTCCCAGGCCGCGAACAGGTTCATGTGCACGGGCCGGGCCGGGCTGTTCCCCGGTTGGGGCTGAACCCCCGGGGGGGGCGGCGGGGCCGGGCCGGGCCCAACCGAGCGCTCCAACATGGCGGCCGCCATTACAGCCGCACGGCGACGCTGATTGGTTGGATCCAACCGGATGTTTGTGTTCTCGTCTCACTTCCGGTGATTCTCATTGGTTGTTTCCCACCAGCCCTCGGCCCGGCCCGATGTTGAGCCGCTGATTGGTTCTCCCCGCCCAGCTCCGCCCCCCCGCGATGCTCATTGGTTGATTCCGCTCCCACGCGCCTTAGCACCGCCCCGTCTTACAGATGATTGGCTGCCCGCACCCCGCCCACGCTCCCATTGGCTCCCCTCGCTCACCCCGCCCCCTGGGGGCTTTTTCCGGGGGTCACTTGGGGTCATTTTGGGCTGATTTGGGCCCATTTTAGGTTCATTTGGGTTCATTTTGGGTTCATTTAGGCCCATTTTGGGGCAATTTGGGCCCATTTTGGGCTAATTTGGGTTCGTTATGGGTTCACTTGGGCCCATTTTGGGGCGATTTTGGTTCATTTTGGGGTCTTTTGGGCCCATTTTGGCCCATTTGGCTTCATTTTGGATTCATTTGGGCCCATTTTGGGGCGATTTGGGTTCATTTTAGGTTCATTTGGGCCCATTTTGGCTCATTTGGGCCCATTTTGGTCCATTTTGGGCTGATTTGGTTCGTTTTGGGTTCATTTGGGTTCATTTGGGCCCATTTTGGGTTCCCGTACCTGGAACATTTGGGATGAAACCAGAAATGGGCTGAAAATGGTGAAGAAACGCCGCTTTATTTACAAAATATGGGGGTACAAGGCAGGAATGGGATGAATGGGGGCAATGGGGGTGAATGGGGCCATAGGGGGCAATAGGAATGAATGGAGCCATAGAAGGTAATGGGGATGAATGGAACCATAGAGGACAATAGGGATGAATGGGGCCATGGGGATGAATGGAGCCAGAGGGGGCAATAGGGATGAATGGGGCCTTGGGGTCAATAGGGATGAATGGGGCCATGGGGTCAATGGGGGTGAATGGGGCCATGGGGTCAATAGGGATGAATGGGGCCATGGGGTCAATGGGGGTGAATGGGGCCATGGGGTCAATAGGGATGAATGGGGCCATAGAGGACAATGGGGATGAATGGGTCCATGGGGGTCAATAGGGATGAATGGGGCCATGGGGGTCAATGGGGATGAATGGGGCCATAGAGGACAATGGGGATGAATGGGGCCATGGGGGTCAATAGGGATGAATGGGGCCTTGGGGTCAATAGGGATGAATGGGGCCATAGAGGACAATGGGGATGAATGGGGCCTTGGGGTCAATGGGGATGAATGGGGCCATGGGGGTCAATGGGGATGAATGGGGCCATAGAGGACAATGGGGATGAATGGGGCCATGGGGTCAATGGGGATGAATGGGGCCTTGGGTTCAATGGGGGCAGCAGGGCTGTGTGGGTCCATCAGAACTTGAACTCCTTGTATTTCTTGCCCCCCCCTCGTGCGTCCTGCGGCTGCGCCTTGCGCTTCTTCTGCTGCGGGGAGCAAAGGAGCAAAGGACGGTGGTGAGGGGGGAGAGGGGCTGCTATGGGGCAGCTATGGGGCAGCTATGGGGCGCTTATGGGGCTGCTATGGGGCTGCTATGGGGCCAGCTATGGGGCAGCCTATTGGGCTGCTATGGGGCAAGCTATGGGGCAGCTATGGGGCAGCTATGGGGCTGCTATGGGGCAGCTATGGGGCAGCTATGGGGCTGCTATGGGGCCGCTATGGGGCAGCTATGGGGCTGCTATGGGGCCGCTATGGGGCAGCTATGGGGCAGCTATGGGGCTGCTATGGGGCAGCTATGGGGCTGCTATGGGGCAGCTATGGGGCAGCTATGGGGCTGCTATGGGGCAGCTATGGGGCAGCTATGGGGCCGCTATGGGGCCGCTATGGGGTCCCTATGGGGCTGCTATGGGGCAGCTATGGGGTCCCTATGGGGCTGCTATGGGGCAGCTATGGGGCTGCTATGGGGCTGCTATGGGGCTGCTATGGGGCAGCTATGGGGCTGCTATGGGGTCCCTATGGGGCTGCTATGGGGCAGCTATGGGGCTGCTATGGGGCCGCTATGGGGCCGCTATGGGGCTGCTATGGGGCCGCTATGGGGCCGCTATGGGGCAGCTATGGGGCTGCTATGGGGCTGCTATGGGGCTGCTATGGGGTTGCTATGGGGCTGCTATGGGGTCCCTATGGGGTCCCTATGGGGCCGCTATGGGGCTGCTATGGGGCCACTATGGGGCTGCTATGGGGCCGCTATGGGGTCCCTATGGGGCCGCTATGGGGTCGCTATGGGGCCGCTATGGGGCCGCTATGGGGCTGCTATGGGGTCGCTATGGGGCTGCTATGGGGCTGCTATGGGGTCCCTATGGGGCCGCTATGGGGTCCCTATGGGGCCGCTATGGGGCCGCTATGGGGCAGCTATGGGGCAGCTATGGGGCCGCTATGGGGCCACTATGAGGCCGCTATGGGGCCGCTATGGGGCTGCTATGGGGCTGCTATGGGGCCACTATGGGGCCACTATGGGGCAGCTATGGGGCTGCTATGGGGCTGCTATGGAGCCACTATGGGGCTGCTATGGGGCAGCTATGGGGCTGCTATGGGGCCGCTATGGGGCCGCTATGGGGCAGCTATGGGGCACAGACCTTCTGCTTGGCTGCGTGCTCGGCCACCATGTCGCTGAAATCCTCCTTCTCCACCTGCGCCTGCTGCTCCCGCACGCGCTCCTCGTATTTCTGGGTCATGGCCGTAGGATCCAGCTCCAGCTCCTCCGGCGCCAGCGCCACCTCCACGCCCTGAGCCTCCGCCGACGGCCCCTTGCGGCCCATCACCTGCAGGGGGGGGGAATAGTATCACATCAATGCAGCACTGCCCCATAACTGCCCCATAACTGCCCCACAACTGCCCCATAACTGCCCCATCACTGCCCCATAGCCACCCATAACCACCCATCACTGCCCCATAACTGCCCCATAACTGCCCCATAACCACCCATAACCACCCATCACCTGCAGGGGGGGCAATGATAACACGTCAATGCAGCACTGCCCCATCACTGCCCCATAACTGCCCCATCACTGCCCCATAACCACCCATCACCTGCAGGGGGGCAACAATATCACATCAATGCAGCACTGCCCCATCACTGCCCCATAACTGCCCCATAACTGCCCCATAAGTGCCCCATAACCACCCATAACTGCCCCATAACCACCCACCACCTGCAGGGAACACTCTTACAGACCCAAGGTGCCCCCACCCCATAACCCCCCCGCCCCATAACCCCCCCCATAGCTCTGTGTTCTCACGGCCGCCATATCGTAGATGTGTGTGGATCCCATCATGGCGCCGCCCACTGTGGCCGTTCGCTTCTCGGGGACCACAGTGAAGAGCTGGGGGGTCTCGCTCCTAAAGGGGGGACGTGAGGGGGGCGGGTTGGGGCGCTGTGTTCTCTGCTTGGTGCCCCACAGCGCCCCATAGCGCCCCATAGCACCCCATAGCGCCCAGCTGCTCCATAGCACAACAGCAATAGT
>NW_015440149.1:0-2156 GCF_001577835.2 Coturnix japonica | reverse complement strand
CCCCACGACCCCCCCAGCCCATAACACCCCACGACCCCCCCCATCCCATAACACCCCACTGTACCTCTGGGATGGGGGAGTTGAGCCCCGGGATCTTCAGGTTGGGGTATGAGGGGGGGGGTCCGTAGCGCTGCATCGCAATCAGCCACGGGGGGGGCACTTTGTGGGCGCTCTGTGGGGGCACAAGGAGGGATCAGGGGGGGGTTCAGCCCCTATTTGGGGTTACCCCCCCCCCATTGTGCCCCATTGTGCCCCATTGTGCCCCATTGAGCCCCATTGAGCCCCATTGAGCCCCATCTCACCGGCCCCACAGGCATCCCCAGCGCAATGCGCAGCTCATCAGACAGGTCCCCAGGCTTCTTCTCCTTCAGGCGGGTCTCAAACTCCTTGCCCTGGGGGGGGGCAACAGTGGGGGGTGTGGGGGGGTGTATGGGGGGGATATGGGGACACCCCACTGCATGTCCCTATGGGCCACCAGTGTCCATAGGGGGATATGGGTGTATGGGGGGATATGGGGACAGGGGTGTAGGGAGAAGGGAATATAGGGTGGGGAGATAGGAAGAGTAATGGTGGGGAATGGGGCACTCTATGGGGTGCTCTATGGGGTGCCCTATATGGGGTGTCCTATGGGGTGCTCTATGGGGTGTCCTATACGGGGTTCCCTATGGGGTGCCCTATATGGGGTGCTCTATATGGGGTGCTCTATGGGGTTCCCTATGGGGTTCCCTATGGGGTGCTCTATGGGGTTCCCTATGGGGTGCCCTATATGGGGTGCTCTATGGGGTGCCCTATATGGGGTGCCCTATATGGGGTGTCCTATGGGGTGTCCTATATAAGGTGCCCTATGGGGTGCCCTATATGGGGTGCTCTATATGGGGTGCCCTATATGGGGTGTCCTATATGGGGGTGCTCTATATGGGGTGCCCTATATGGGGTGCTCTATATGGGGTGTCCTATGGGGTGCCCTATGGGGTGCTCTATGGGGTGCCCTATATGGGGTGCTCTACGGGGTGCCCTATATGGGGTGTCCTATGGGGTTCCCTATGGGGTGCCCTATATGGGGTGCTCTATATGGGGTGCCCTATATGGGGTGTCCTATGGGGTTCCCTATGGGGTGCCCTATATGGGGTTCCCTATGGGGTGTCCTTTATGGGGTGCCCTATATGGGGTGCCCTATATGGGGTGCTCTATATGGGGTGCCCTATGGGGTTCCCTATGGGGTGGAGGGCTGGCGGGGTTATGGGGTATGAGGGATATGGGGCTATGGGGGTCTATTGGGGCTGGGGTTTCATGGGGTCTATTGGGGGACCTGGGGGTATGGGGGTCTATTGGGGGGCTGGGGTTATGGGGGTTATTGGGTGGGTCAGTCTCTTCAGGTCTGTATGGCTGTATGTGGTTCTTTGGAGGCTCTTTGTGCTCTGGGGGCTGCCCTGTACTTGTATTGGGGTGGAGGGGTGCGGACACCCCGGCAAATAACCCCCCCAAATGAATCCCCCCAAGTAACCCCCCATATAACCCCCCCCCCCACAATAATCTGCGGACACGCACAGGCGCGCACCGCCAGAAAACGATGGAAAATCCAAAATGCGGGAAAAAGTGCGGCCGAAAATGGGCAAAATCGACATTGATTACCAGAAGCTGCACGACGCCTTCTTCAAATGGCAGACAAAGCCCAAACTCACCATCCACGGGGACCTGTACTACGAGGTGCGGCCCACTGCGCCACATAGCGCCCCATAGAGCACCCCATAGGGAACCCCATAGGGAACCCATAGAGCACCCCTGGAAGTTTGTACCCGCATATAGGGTGCACGCCCATATGGGAAGCCCCGGTATAGGACGACGCCCATTAGAGACACCCCAGTAGGACCACACCCGTAGGGCGAACCCCATAGGACACCCCATATAGGGCACCCCATGGGAAACCCATAGGGCACCCATATACGAGGCACCCCATTATAGGGCACCCAGTTTAGGGCCACCCTATAGGGCACACCCATTAGGGAAACTCCGTATAGGGACACCCCATAGAAGCACCCATTAGGACACCCCATAGGTTTGAACCCCAGATTTAGGACACCCCATATAGGGCACCCCATAGGAACCCCATAGGGCACCCATTATAGAGCACCCCTAAGGGCACGCACCATATAGGG
>NW_015440148.1:10118-23199 GCF_001577835.2 Coturnix japonica | reverse complement strand
CGATGAGATCGCACCAGGTCCAGTTCTATGTCCATTCATGTAACCTCACCAAATTAATAGCTCCATCAGCCCCCACTGCCACACGCTTCCCAAGGATCCAGGTGCAACAAGGTCCCCCTGGTCCATTCCATTAACTTTCCCATGTAGATAGGGCACCGTACCAGGCTTCATTACCTCAGCCGTGGTCCCGGAGAGGACCCAACAAAGGTCCCTCAGTCCATTTCATTAACTCAACCATTAAATGAGTTCAAGGCTTCATCAAGCCCCCATACATCCCTTCCAGACCCAATAGTGTCCAGAGTTTTCCTTAATCTCGAGGTCTTTCATCGTTCAATTGATCATCCGAGGTTGAGTTCCTGGTCCAGGAGTCGCCCATAAGAGTGTAGGCCAGAGACGTGTGGGTGCCTGTGTACGTCATATAAACGCTGCCATTAGACTTGAGGCTTACTGGTCACATCTCATAAAGAAGTACTTCACCCATTTGGGATGAGTTCGTCCATTATCATAAACTACCCGGCATATTGGAGTGAGTTGCTCCTGGTCCATTCGATAATACTCACAATTGTAAATAAGTGTCCAGTATGGCCTTGAGATTTGGTCCTGGTGATCTGGCTTTTCCGTGCCCTTCCACGATGACGGGGGTGCGCGCGATGATGCGTTATGCTGTTGATGGGCCACCGAGACGACAGGTAGAAACAAACGAACTTTCATTCGGTGTCGCCGTGGAGCCGTGTATGCGGCGACCGAACCCGATCCGCCGGCAGCAGCGAGGCGTTAACGGTAGTCGGTGACGGACCAGCTCCCATGTGGGCTGTTGTTTGGATGATAGTGTTGAAAGTAATGACATGCGGCCTGGTAAGGAAAGGTCATTAACTCCCCAGATTAACTAACCCAGTGTATACCCCATTTAAACCCATTACCCTGAGACTGTTCGATTATGAGCCTGCGCATTACCCCATTAACCCATTACCCCCATTAACGGCATATTATTGCCCATTAAATGGCTCCATTACCCCATTAACGGTACACTCCCATACGCCCATTAACCTCCCCTTATAATCCCATTAACCTGCCATATATATCCCCATATATATACTCCCATTATAATTCCCCATTACGGCGGACCACGTCTCTCACGCTACCCCAATTCCCAATTATCCCCATTACCCATTAACCCCCATGCTAACCCCGACTCCCATTACCCCCATTACCCCCCATTAACCCCCATTAACCCCACACTGTACCCCCCATCCCCAGTATAAAACTCATTTAACTCTCCATTACCTACCATGTAAACCCCCATTACTCATTACACATTAAAGCGGGCCAATCATGATAAACCCCATCGCCCTATGTAACCACCCCATTAACCCCTACCCATACCCCGCGCATTAACCCATTCGAACCCCATCCCATTAACTTCCCGGATTACGCCCGCCATTTACCCCGCCCAGTCAATAGCCCATTAACCCCCATTAACCCCCCATTATGTCACCCATTAAACCCGCACATTAATGCCCATTAAATCCCCATTTAAACCCATTATCCCCACTAACCCACTCCCCATTTTAAACCCCATAACCCATTCCGCTCCACCTCCATTATCCCCTATCCCACTCCACCCATTAACCCCCATTACCCCCCATTAACCCCATTATCCCCATTAACCACCCATGTCCGCCCCATACCCCATTACCTACCCATTACCTACCCCTCCCCATTATCCGCTTCTATTACCCCCAGGACCCCCTTCACCCTTACCCCGCACCCCCATTAACCACCCATTACCCCCCATTCTGGCCATAGTCCCCATTAACCCCCACATTACCCCCCATTACCCCCCATTAACTCCCATCCCCATTACCTCCCGCATTACCTCGCATATGCGCCCATGCTAACCAGCATATGAGCACTCCACTCATACCCCATTATTCCTCTGATTGACCGTACATTCGCGATGTCCCCATTACCCTCGTCATTAAACCCGCATTCACACCGCCCATTACCCCCCCATCCCCAATAACACCCTCTGATTACTCGTCCGTGTCACATAACGTCCAATTACCCATTTCGGACAAGTATGCCTTCGCGGCCGCACTGTACATCGCCTATTACCAGGCGCCCCCCATCCCATCCGCCCGCATTACCCCAATTACATCCCACCCCAATTACCCCCCATTACCGCTTCCCATTACTCCAATTATCAGCCCATTAACCCATTACCCCCATCCCGCATATCCTCTATTACCTCCGTTAAAAAATATTAGACCCCATTACCCATCCCCATTCACCCCATTTACTACCCCACCCCCATTCACCACTATTTAACACCTCCATCCCCATTACCCCTTAACCCCATTCCCCCTTCCCCCATTTACCCCTATAGTAGCTTCCCCATACCCCATTAACCCCCATTACCGGACGCCCCCACGGCGCCAGTTAACGCCTCATTACCCGCCCATTAACTCACCCACATTACCCCCATTACTCGGCCCATTCACTCCCACCTTATCGACCATTAACCCCATTTTACCCCCCAAATCCCCAATTTATCCTTAATGACCCTCTCATTACCCCCCATATAATCCCCATCTTACACCGCCATCCCCCATTAATGACCCATCTTTACCCTGCCCCATTATACGCCCCATCTAACCCCTATTACTCACCCATCCCCATTGAACCCCCATTAATCCATTAACCCATTACTCCCCCCACCACCAATTCCCCACCCATCTACCACAGGCGCGCCACCACCCATTAACCCCGGCATTTACCCCCCATTACCGTCAGCCACATCCCCATTATCCCCTATTACCCCCCCACCCCATTCACCGCCCCATCTACCCTGGGGTGCTTGCTACCGTGTGTCACACGTTGAGGCCGTAGTGCTAGGAGGATCTTCCACCCCATTTCAACCCCTATTACCCGCCATCCCATGTAACTCGCCATTAACCCCCATTTAACCGTCCCATTAACCCATTACCCCAATTAACCCATTACCCCTATTACCCCAGTCCATCCCCATGTACCCCCCATTACCCCATTAACCCCAGCCCCCTCACCCCAATATCCCCTATTACCATTGTGTCCCGCAAACGAGCTCCATTAACCCCCATTCCCAGAGTCAGTGTCTTATCCCCCATTACCCCCACCCCCAATTAAGCCCCATTACGCCGGCCCCATGTAACCCCATTTAAGCCCCCATTTACTTACGGTCGACGGGTAGAGGTTACGAGTCGGGCTGTGATTCGGTGAACATCACTTCTAAACAGGAGTAGGTGTGAGTCTAAATGCCGGCCCGAGGGGCCTCTCGTACGTTGCGATCGGCCGTCAGTATTGACAGAATCGGAACCTGTGGGTATAACATCAACCTCGAGGTGAGATAAGCGATGGTGCTCAGTTCAACACAAACCCTACCCATCCCATTACCCCCATTAACCCCAATTAACCCCATTATCCCCTATTACCCCCCACCCCCATTAACCCCCATTACCCCCCACCCCCATTAACCCCTATTACCCCCCCCCATTAACCCCTATTTACCGCCCCACCCCATTTCACCCCTATTACCCTCATTAACCCCATTAACCCGCTATTACCCCCACAATCCCCATTAACCCCTATTACCCCCCATGCCCCATTAACCCATTAATCTCCCGCATTTCCCCAATCCCCATTAACCCCCATTACCCCCATTACCCCCATTAACCCTTATCACCCCCATTAACCCTTATCACACCCCATTAACCCTTATCACCCCATTAACCCTATCACCCCCATCCCCATTATACCCTTTAACCTGCCACCCATTATCCTATTACCTCCCCATTACCCCCATTATCCCTATTACTTACCCCTTACCCCCATTAACCCCCATTACCCCCATTACCCCCATTACCCCCCATCCCCATTAACCCCTATTACCCCCCATTAAACCCCATTACCCCCATTAACCCCCATTAACCCTATTAACCCCCATATAACGGCCTATTACCCCACCCCCAATTAACCCCAATTACCCCATTCCCACATTAACCCCCATTACCCCATTAACCCCATTCACCACCACCCCACCCCAATTACCCCCCATTACCCCCCATGCGGGCCTACTCCAGTCTCCCCCGTCCCCGCCTTATCGCCCCCCACATCGCCCCTATAGCCCCCAATAACCCCATAACCCCCCTATATTCCCCTTTCATCCCCCCCTCCCGTCATCCATTAATCATTCATCCTCCATTAACCCCCCGTTACCGGAACTCGCGGCCTAATTCTCTTCTCACCTCCCGCAGGCAGCTTCTCCCTCCTCCGCCATCTTGCCTTCGCCTTCCCCCCGCCCGTAACTCTGATGGTCAATAACCTCTCGAGCGGACCCGCTTCTTTCTACTCCTATTGGTTGGTTCTGTAACATCACCCCGCCCCTCGCTGGGTGATTGGTTGGAGGTGCTGTCAGTACAGGCCCACGCCCCTGGCACGTGGGATTAAAAAGACGGACGGTGGCTGCGGAGGGACAAAATAGGTCGGAGCGCGATCGTTTCTTCTCCCGTAGGACCCCATTTGAGCCCAGCCCGTTAAATCCCGGTTTAACGGAGGAACGGAAGGCAGAGAAAACGGAGAGCGATGGTTTATTAGAAACCAAGAGCATAAAGAAAGCCGCTTTGGGGCGATTAAAGCCTCATTAGGGCCACAAGCATTGACACCGGGGGGTAGGAGGGTCCCATAGGGGGGGCAATAGGGTCTTCATGGGGGGTAGGAGGGGTCCCATAGGGGCAATAGGGTCTCATAGGGGGTAGGTTGGGTTCCTAGGGGGGTAGGAGGGTCCCTATGGGGGGGTAGAAGGGTCCCCATAGGGGGGCCCAATAGGGGTCCTATGGGGGGTAGAGGGTCATATGGGGGCGGGCAATAGGGTCTATGGGGGATAGGAAGGGATTCCCATAGGGGGCAATAGGGTCCTATGGGGGTAGGAGGGGTCCCATAGGGGGCAATGGGTCCCTTATGGGATATGGAAAGGCGAGGGTTCCCATAAGGGGGGCAATAGGGTCCTATGGGGGGTAGGAGGGTCCCATAGGGGGGCAATAGGGTCCTATGGGGGATAGGAGGGTCCTATGGGGGATAGAGGGTCCCACAGGGGGGCACATAGGGGTCCTATGGGGGGGTAGAAGGGTCTTAATGGGGGGGTAGAGAGTCCCATGGGGGGGTAGGAGGGTCCTATGGGGGGATTAGGGGGGTCCCATTGGGGGGCAAATAGGGTCCTATGGGGGGTAGGAGGGTCCATAGGGTGGGCAATCCGGGTCCTATGGGGGGGTAGAGGGTCCCATAGGGGGGCAATTAGGGGTCCTATGGGGGGGTAGGAGGGTCCTATGGGGGATAGGGGGGTCCCCATAGGGGGGCATAGGGTCCCTATGGGGGGTAGGAGGGTCCCATAGGGGGCAATAGGGTCCCTATGTGGGGGTAGGAGGGTCCTATGGGGGGGCAAGAGGTTCCCATAGGGGGGTAGGAGAGTCCCATAGGGGGGCAATAGAAGTCTATGTGGGGGTCCAACAGGGTCATATGGGGGGGCAAGAGGGTCCTATGGGGGGTAGGAGGGTCCCATAGGGGGGCAATAGGGTCCTATGGGGGGGTAGGAGGGTCCTATGGGGGATAGGGGGGTCCAATAGGGGGGCAATAAGGGGTCCTCATAGGGGGGTAGGTGGGTTTTCCATCGGGGGGTAGGAGGGTCCCTATGGGGGGGCAAGAGAGTCCATAGGGGGGCAATAGGGTCCTATGGGGGGCAAGAGGTTCCCATAGGGGGGTAGAAGGGTCCTATGGGGTTCAGGTGGGTTTCAAATGGGGGTAGGAGGGTCCTATGGGGGATAGGAGGGTCCTATGGGGGTCAGGGGTTCCCATGGGGGGTAGAAGGGTCCCATAGGGGGAAAATAAAAGGGGGAAGGGTCCCATATGGGGCAATAGGGTCCTATGGGGGGGTAGGAGGGTCTATGGGGGATAGGGGGGTCCCATAGGGGGGCAATAGGGTCCTATGGGGTATTTGGGGGTTCCATGGGGGGCCCAATTATTGATAGTAGAGGCTATCCAGGTTCATCCCATCGTGGATCTCATCTGTGGGTCGGAGTTAAGGAAGAGGGTTATGGGGGTATTTGGGGGGGGCTATGGGGTATTTAGGGGGGGTTATGGGGTATTTTGGGGGGGTTTATGGGGGTAATTTAAGGGGGAGTTCATGGGGTATTTGGGGGGGTTATGGGGTTATTTGGGGGGTTTGGGGTATTTAGGGGGGTTATGGGGTATTGGGGGGGGTTATGGTGTATTTAGGGGGGGTTAAGGATACTTGGGGGGGTTATGGGGTATTGAAGGGGGTTATGGGGTATTTAGGGGGGGATTATGGGGTTATTTACGGGGGGTTAAGGGGTATTAGGGGGATTATGGGGTATTTGGGGGGGGTTATGGGGTATTTAGGGGGGGTTATGGGGTATTTGGGGGGTTTTGGGGTATTTAGGGGGGTTATGGGGGTATTTAGGGGGAGTAATGGGGTATTTAGGGGGTTAATGGCGGTATTAGGGGGGGTAAGGATATTTAGGGGGAGTTATGAGGTATTAAGGGGGGTTAGGGTATTTGGGGCGGGGTTATGGGGTATTAGGGGGGTTATGGGGCCATTTAGGGGGGGTTATGGGGTATTTAGGGGATTATGGGGATTATCTGGGCGGATTATGGGATATTTAGGGGGGGTTATGGGGTATTTGGGGGGTTATGGGGTAATTTGGGGGGTTATGGGTTTTTGGGGGGGGTTATGGGGTTTTTGGGGGGGTTATTGGGGTAATAGGGGGGTTATGGGCTTTTTGGGGGGGCTTATAGGGTATTACGAGGAGTTATGGGGTATTTGAGGGGGATTATGGGGTATTTAAAGGGGGTTATGGGGTATTCAGTGGGGGCAATGGGGTTTTTTGGGGGGGTTATGGGTATTTAGGGGGGGTTAAGGGATATTTAAGGGGGTTACTGGGGTATTTGGGGGGGTTAATGGGGTATTTAAAGGGGGTTATGGGGTATTTAGGGGTATTATGGGGTATTTGGGGGGTTGTGGGGTATTTTTAGGGGGGTTATGGGGTAATATTGGGGGTTCATGGGGTATTTAGGGGGGTAATGGGGTATTTAGGGGGGGTTATGGGGAATTTTAGGGTGGGTTAAGGGAATATTTGGGGGGGTTATGGGGTATTTAGGGGGTTTATGGGCAATTTAGGGGGGTAAGGGATATTAGGGGGGGTTATGAGGTATTTAGGGGGAGTTATGGGGTAATTTGGGGGGGTTATGGGTATTTAGGGGGGATGGGGTATTTAGGGGGAGTTTATGGGGTATTTGGGGGGTATGGGGTATTTAGGGGGGTTATGGGGCTTTTTGGGGGTTTGGGGTATTTAGGGGGAGTTATGGGTATTTGGGGGGTGTTATGGGGTTATTTGGGGGGTTTATGGGCTATTTGAAGGGGTTAAGGGATATTTAGGAGGGTTATGGGGTATTTGTGGGTTATGGGGTAATTTGGGGGTTATGGGGTAATTTGGGGAGGTTATGGGGTATTTGGGGGGGGGTTTATGGGGTATTGTGGGGGGTTATGGGGTATTTGAGGGGGGGTTATGGGGTATTTAGGGGGGTTAAGGGGTATTTAGGGGGGGTTTTTTAGGGGGGGGGTTTTAAAAAATTTTTTTGGGGGGGGGTTTTTTTTTTTTTATGGGGTATAGGAAAACCCCCCACCCAAACATTTAAAGATACAGTCCCCGAGTGTGGACGTGGTCCTTGAAGATGGTGTACCTGGGGGGGGGGGAGGACACACACTTTATGGTTGAATACTGCCAGCAGGACCTGCCAAGCCCGAGCTGTTCCACTATAGACCTACCAGGACCTTCCCAATCCCAACATTTCGCCCTTTAAGGACCCTCTCCAACCCCACATTTCCCCTTTAAGGACGCCTCCCAACCCCAATTTCCGCCTTTCAGGCCCACCCAACCCCACATTTCCCCTTTAAGGACGCCCTCCCAACCCACATTTCCCCTTTCAGGACCCAGCGGCGGCCCAACCCCCATTTCCCCTTTAAGGACCCTCCCAACCCAACATTTCCCCTTTAAGGACGCCTCCAACCACATTTCCCCTTTAAGGACCCTCCCAACCCCCCCCCCCATTCCCATTTGAACCTTCCAGGACCCTCCCATTCTAGTCACCTATAAGGACCCCACCCAACCAACATTTCGCCCTTTATAAAAGGACCCTCCCGATGCCAAACATTTCCCCTTCCAGGACCCTCGCCAACCCAACATTTCCCCTTTAAGGACCTTCCAACCCCACAATTTCCCCTTTAAGGACCCTCCTAACCCAACATTCTCCCTTTAAGGACCCTCAACCCCAACCATTTACCTTTAAGGACCCTCCCAACCCAACATTTCCCCTTTAAGGACCCTCCCAACCCCCCCCCATTCCCATTTGAACCTTCCAGGACCCTCCCATTCCTAGTCACCCCTAGATCAGGACCCACCAACCCAACATTCTCCCTTTTAAAGGACCCTCCCACCCACATTTCCCCTTTCAGGAACCCTCCAACCCCACATTGTCCCCTTTCAGGACCTCCCAACCCAACATTTTCCCTTTAAAGGACCTCCCAACCCACATTCTCCCTTTAAGGACGGCCTAATCCCAACATTTTACCTTTAAGGACCCCCCAAACCCAACAATTTTCTTCTTTAAGGACCCTCCCAACCCACCACATTTCCCCTTTAAGGACGCCTCCAACCCACATTTCCCTTTAAGGACCCCCACAACCTTAAGGACCCTCCCAACCCCACATTTCCCCTTTAAGGACCCTCCCAACCCCACATTTCCCCTTTCAGGACCCTCCCAACCCAACATTTCCCCTTTCAAAAGGACCTCCCACCCCAACATTTCCCTTTCAGACCTCCCAACCCAACATTTCCCCTTCCAGGACCCTCCCTAACCCCACGATTTCCCCCCTTTAAGGACCCTCCCAACCCCACATTTCCCTTTAAGGACCCTTCCCCAACCCAACATTTCCCCTTTAAGGACCTTCCCAACCCAACATTTCCCCTTTAAGGACCTCCAACCCCTTTAATGGACCCTCCCCCGCACCCCCCCCCCATTCCCATTTGACCCTTCCAGGAACCCTCCAACCCCAACATTTTCCCCTTTAAGGACCTCTCCCAACCCCACATTTCCCCTTTAAGGACGCCTCCCCCCCCCGCCCCATGTTCCATTTGACCCTTCCAGGCCCAAACCCACCATTGTTTCGAGTACAAATTTTGATTCGCATCTGGTCCGGTTTTGACGGCGGATCAATGGTTCCTTCAGGTCGACGGATGGAATCTGCCGTACTGATGGCTCCAGTATGTTAGGAACACAACCAACTGGGAGCACCCCCCCCCCCAATATAAACCCCCCCCCTTCCCAGTTTTAACCCCCCCCCCCCCCAGTATAAACCCCCCCTCCCAGTATAACAGCCCCCCCCCAAATATTAAACCCCCCCCTCCCAGTATAAACCCTTCCCTTCCCAGTTTAAACCCCCCCAGTATAAACCCCCCCCTCTGAGTATAAAGCCCCCCCCCCGCCAGTATAACCCCCCCCGCTAAAACCCAAACACCCAACCTCCCACGCCGCAAAAAGCCACCCACCCACTCAGTAGTAAATCCCCCCAGTTATAAAGACCCCCCCTCCCAGTTTAACCTCCCCCCCCCAGTATAACCCCCCTCAGTAGTCAACCCGCCCAGTATAAACTCCCTCCTCCCAGTTAAACCCCCCCCTCCCATTATACCCCCCCCAGTATAAACAACCCTCCTCCCAGTTTATCTCCCCCTGCCCCAGTATAACACCCCCTCCAATTTAACCCCCCCACTGTCCCATTATAGGCCCCCCCCCTCCCAGTTTAAACCTCCCCCTCCTCACTATAACCCCCCCCAGTATAAAGCCCCCTTCCAGTTAACCCCCTTCCCATTATAACCCCCCCCATTCCCACTATAACCCCCCCCACTCCCATTATAACCCCCCCCTTTTCCCAGTTTAACCCCCCCTGGCCCTGTTTTAAAGCCCCCCTTCCCAGTATAACAACCCCCCCATTCCCACTTATAAACCCCCCAATCCCATTTATAACCCACCCCATTCCCAGTATAAACCCCCAGCTTTCAGTTACACCCCCCATCCCACTAATAAACCCCCCCAACTAGGTATTTAAACCCCCAGTATAAAAACCCCCCTCCAGTTTTAACCTCCCCCCCCAGTATAACCCCCCCCCCTCATTATAACCCCCAGTTATAAACCCCTCTCCCAGTTTTGTAAACCCCCCTCCCAATTTAACCCCCCCTGTCCCAGTTTAAACCTCCCCCTCCCCACTATAAAACCCCCCAGTATAAAGCCCCCCTTCCCAGTTTAACCCCCCTCCCATTATAAAAAACCCCCCAACCAGTATAACCCCCCCCCAGGTATTAAATAGCCCCCCCCTCCCAGTATAACCCCCCCTTCCCAGTATATAAAACCCTTCCCTTCCAGTTGGTAAACCCCCAGTATAAACTCCCCCGCGCGTGATCCCAGTTTAACCCCCTCCCATTAGATACCCCCCTCCATCCCACTATAACCCCCCCACTCCCAGTTAGAACCCCCCTCCAGTTTAACCCCCCGCCTCCCAGTATAAAACCCCCCCATCAGTATAGAACCCCCCCCAAGTATAAAGACCGTCCATCCCAGTATAGACCCGCCCCCCAATTTAACCGTCCGATGTGCCCAGGTGATAACCCCCGCCTGCCGCAGTATAAACCCCCACCCCAATTTTAACCCCCCCCCTCCCCCGTTTAAGCCCCCCCCATCCCAGTATAAAACACCCACTCCCAGTATAACCCAGTTTGATCCCAGTATAAACCCCCCCTCCCAATTCAATCCCAGTTTTATCCCAATTTAATCCCAGTTTGATCCCAATTTAATCCCAGTTCGATCCCAGTTCAATCCCAATTTAATCCCAGTTTGATCCCAGTTTGATCCCAGTCTGATCCCAGTTCAATCCCAGTTCGATCCCAGTTTAATCCCAGTTCGATCCCAGTTTAATCCCAATTCAATCCCAGTTTAATCCCAATTTAATCCCAGTTTGATCCCAGTTCGATCCCAGTTTAATCCCAGTTCGATCCCAGTCTGATCCCAGTTTAATGCCAGTTTGATCCCAGTTTAATCCCAGTTCGATCCCAGTTCGATCCCAGTTCAATCCCAGTTTAATCCCAATTTAATCCCAGTTTAATCCCAGTTTGATCCCAATTTAATCCCAATTTAATCCCAGTTCGATCCCAATTTAATCCCAGTTTAATCCCAGTTTAATCCCAGTTTAATCCCAGTTTGATCCCAGTTTAATCCCAGTTTGATCCCAGTTCGATCCCAGTTTAATCCCAGTTCGATCCCAGTTTAATCCCAATTTAATCCCAGTTTGATCCCAGTTTAATCCCAATTTAATCCCAGTTTAATCCCAATTTAATCCCAATTTAATCCCAGTCTGATCCCAGTTCGATCCCAGTTTAATCCCAGTTTGATCCCAGTTTAATCCCAATTCAATCCTAGTTTGATCCCAATTTAATCCCAGTTTAATCCCAGTTCGATCCCAGTCTGATCCCAGTTTAATCCCAATTTAATCCCAGTTTGATCCCAGTTTAATCCCAGTCTGATCCCAGTTTGATCCCAGTTCGATCCCAGTTTGATCCCAGTTTAATCCCAGTTTAATCCCAGTTTGATCCCAATTCAATCCCAGTTCGATCCCAGTTTAATCCCAGTTTAATCCCAGTTTAATCCCAGTTTGATCCCAGTCTGATGCCAGTTTAATCCCAGTTCAATCCCAGTTTAATCCCAGTTTAATCCCAGTTTGATCCCAGTTTGATCCCAGTTTAATCCCAGTTTAATCCCAGTTTGATCCCAATTCAATCCCAGTTTAATCCCAATTTAATCCCAGTTTAATCCCAGTTTAATCCCAGTTTAATCCCAATTTAATCCCAATTTAATCCCAGTTTAATCCCAGTTTGATCCCAGTCTGATCCCAGTTCGATCCCAGTTTAATCCCAGTTTGATCCCAGTTTAATCCCAGTCTGATCCCAATTTAATCCCAATTTAATCCCAGTTTAATCCCAGTTTGATCCCAGTTTAATCCCAGTTCGATCCCAGTTTAATCCCAATTTAATCCCAGTTTAATCCCAGTTTGATCCCAATTTAATCCCAGTTTAATCCCAATTCACTCCAGTTCGGATACTTGCATTTCACCCGGACTTTTTTGCCCAAGCGATCGTTGCAAACGACTTCGATCATCGTTACTGTGGGGGGGGGGGTTAATATATAGGAGTTAATTGGGTTAATTAGGTTAATTAGGGTGGGGGGGGGGTGTTAATATATAGGGGGTTCCTATAGACCCACCGACTCCGCCGCTCCCTCCGTTACTAGGCCGCAACACCGGAAACAGGAAGTAACGCGGAGCCGGATGCGGAAGTTGCTTCGGCTCCTCCTACTTCCGCCAATACCGGAAGTGGGAGGGATCCAAGATGGCGGCCGCCGAGGAACTACCGGAGTTGGTTGTGTTACGGATCCTGAAGCTTCTGCCGTTCCGAGATCGGCTGCGAGCGGCCAGGTTGGGATCCGGCCGCCATCTTTGGGGCTTTGCGGATCTTCTTCCGGCTTTACCCCCGTTCTAGGCCTCAATTTTCCGCTTCTTCCTGCTTCCATTCCTCCTCCCCCCCCCTCCACTTCCGGTTTGGAGCAACATGGCCGCCCCCTATATCCGCCATGTTGCCCCTCCGGGCTCCCATCCCCCCCTTTAACTTCCGCTTCTCCCACTAGTGGGGCCTTTCCCATAGCCCACCTCGCTATTTCCCCTTCCTTCCCCCTTCCCTTCCGGTTCCGGTTCCTTCCGGTTCCGGTTCCCGTTCCTCCTTCCTTCCCCCTTCCCTTCCGGTTCCGGTTCCTTCCGGTTCCGGTTCCTCCTTCCTTCCCCCTTCCCTTCCGGTTCCGGTTCTTTCCGGTTCCGGTTCCTCCTTCCTTCCCCCTTCTCTTCCGGTTCCGGTTCCTTCTGGTTCCGGTTCCT
>NW_015440148.1:4115-6258 GCF_001577835.2 Coturnix japonica | reverse complement strand
CCCTCCTCTCCTCCCTCACCACCCGCTGCCCCCACCTCCACCACCTCTCCCTGACCGAAGCCGACCTCCATCCCATCCCATACCCCACCCTCCCCCCATCCCTCACCTCTTTGGAGCTGCGTTGCTGTGAGATCCCTTCCATATGGTTCAATGGACCGGCCGCCCCTCGCCTCCATCGCCTCAAGCTCTATAACATCCCGGCCTTCACCGACTCCCACCTCCTCAACGTCTCCTCCCATCGCAACCTGAAGACGTTGAGCCTTTCAGGGACGTATCGTGTGACAGACAAGGGCATAGAAAGAGCAGCTCCATACCTGGAAAGCCTGGAACACCTGGAGCTCCATCACTGCACCCTGAGCGACTCAGCCCTTCATTCCATTGCCCGTCATATGAACCAACTCCGGATCCTTCGCGTCACCTCCATTCCCAACCTGACTGATTCAGGCCTGGCTTCTTTAGCCACCTTAGAACGTATAGAGAAGCTCCATTTGGATCTATACAATGAGTTCAGCCTATGTGCTGTTGTTACTCTATGCCAAGGACTGCCCAGGCTGAGCAGCCTCACGTTGGATGGGGTTCAACCTGAGGATGAAGCATTGGGTGGAATTAAGGCAGGTCTGAGTTACTGCAGCTTCACAGCCCCACCTTGAGACCAGGCCTTAATCCAGGTTAGAGCTGCAGCTTGAAGGGCCTGAATCCAGGTTAGACTCCATTCATCTCCTATTGAGGTGACTCCATTCATCCCTTGTTGAGGTGCAGCTTTAGGGCTCCATTCAGCTCTAGGGCTCCATTCATCCCTTCTTGAGGTGGCTCCATTCATCCCCTATTGAGCTGCAGCTTTAGGGCTCCATTCATCCCTTATTGAGGTGCTGTTCTATGGGGTGAAGGCTGTTTCCCCCCTCTTATTTTGGCTTCACAGCCCCCCCTTGAGACCAGGCCTTAATCCAGGTTAGAGCTGCAGCTTGAAGGGACTTAATCCAGGTTAGACTCCATTCATCCCTTATTGAGGTGCAGCTTTAGGGCTCCATTCAGCTCTAGGGCTCCATTCATCCCCTTATTGAGGTGGTTCCATTCATCCCCTATTGAGGTGGCTCCATTCATCCCTTCTTGAGCTGCAGCTCTAGGGCTCCATTCATCCCTTATTGAGGTGGTTCCATTCATCCCTTATTGAGGTGCAGCTTTAGGGCTCCATTCATTCCTTATTGAGCTGCAGCTTTAGGGCTCCATTCAGCTCTAGGGCTCCATTCATCCCCTATTGAGGTGCAGCTTTAGGGCTCCATTCAGCTTTAGGGCTCCATTCAGCTTTAGGGCTCCATTCATCCCCTATTGAAGTGACTCCATTCATCCCTTATTGGGGTGCAACTTAGGGCTCCATTCAGCTCTAGGGCTCCATTCATCCCTTATTGAGGTGCAGCTTTAGGGCTCCATTCATCCCTTATTAAGGTGCAGCTCTAGGACTCCATTCATCCCTTATTGAAGTACAGCTTTAGGGCTCCATTCATCTTTAGGGCTCCATTCATCCCTTACTGAGGTGCAACTTAGGGCTTCATTCAGCTTTAGGGCTCCATTCATCCCTTATTAAGGTGCTGCTTTAGGGCTCCATTCATCCCCTATTGAAGTGACTCCATTCATCCCTTATTGAGGTGCAGCTTTAGGGCTCCATTCATCCCCTATTGAGGTGACTCCATTCATCCCCTATTGAGGTGACTCCATTCATCCCCTATTGAGGTGTAGCCTTAGGTCTCCATTCAGCTTTAGGGCTCCATTCATCCCCTATTGAGGTGGCTCCATTCATCCCTTATTGGGGTGCAACTTAGGGCTCCATTCAGCTCTAGGGCTCCATTCATCCCCTATTGAGGTGGCTCCATTCATCCCTATTGAGGTGCTGCCCTATGGGGGGAAGCCCTTTTCTCACCTTGACCCTATAAGTCTCATCCTGACCCTAAAATGCTCCCCATAAAACCCCATAAGAAACCCCATAGATTCATGCCCCCCCCATCTCTGCCCCATCTCTGCCCCATAGCTGTGTGTTGTGCAATGTTGTGCAATGGGGGCACTGACCCCATATGACGAAATCCCAAATCGCCCCGACCTCGTTCCTCGCTCCTTTGTTCCCAATGGACAAACAGGACGATAATGGGGT
>NW_015440148.1:0-2861 GCF_001577835.2 Coturnix japonica | reverse complement strand
GGGTTGGGGGGGTTATAGGGGGGTTATGGGGGGGTTATAGGGTTGTGGGGTTAATGGGGGGGGTTATAGGGTATCCGGGATCCAGCGGCTCCATTTGGGGTCAGGAGCCAAAAGGGGCCGGCCCCACATGTGCCCCATTGAGCTGAACTTTGGACTCGGCCCCATTGAACCGCGGGACATGGACGAGGAGCAGCTCAGCGACAGCGTGCGGATCTATAGGGGTAGGAGGGGAACGGCCCTATAAGAATCACATTGACCCTATAAGGCCCTATAGGAACCAGCCTGACCCTATAGGAACCAGCCTGACCCTATAGGAACCATCCGGACCAGCCTGACCCTATAAGAGTCATCCTGACCTATAAGACCCTATAGGAACCAGCCTGACCCTATAGGAACCATCCGGACCAGCCTGACCCTATAAGAGTCATTCTGACCCTATAAGGCCCTATAGGAACCATCCTGACCCTATAGGAACCATCCGGACCCTATAGGAACCATCCGGACCAGCCTGACCCTATAAGAGTCATTCTGACCCTATAAGACCCTATAGGAACCATCCTGACCCTATAGGACCCCATAAGATTCATCTTGACCCTATAAGACCCATCTTGACCCTATATGACCCTATAAGGCTCATCTTGACCCTATAAGTCCCATCTTGACCCTATAAGACCCTATAAGACCCTATAAGGCTCATCTTGACCCTATAAGACCCTATAAGACCCTATAGGAACCATCTTGACCCTATAAGACCCTATAAGCCCCACCTTGACCCTATAAGACTCATCTTGACCCTATAAGACCCATCTTGACCCTATAAGACCCTATAAGACCCTATAAGAACAACCCTGACCCTATAAGATCCTATAAGACCCATCTTGACCCTATAAAACCCATCTTGACCCTATAAGACTCATCTTGACCCTATAAGACCCTATAAGACCCTATAGGAACCATCCTGACCCTATAAGACCCCGCCATATGGGTCCCCCCCCTGCCCATAGAAACCCATATGGGTCCCCCCCTGCCCAAAGAAACCCATTAGGGTCCACCCCCTGCCCTATAGAACCCATAGAAACCCATTGGGGGTCTCCACCTCCGCCCCATAGAAACTTCAATTTGGAGTCCCCTCTCTGCCCGCACAAATTGCCGTATAAAACTACTTGGGCGTTCCACCCCCCCACCCCACACTGTGACTATAGAAGACCCATAGCGGGTCCCCCCCCCCGCCCCATGAAAACCCCATTGGGTCCACCCTCTTGCCCATAGAGACCCATAGGGGTCACCCCCTGCCCATAGATAACCATATGGTATCCTCCCCCGCCCGATAGAAAAACCATTAGGGGTCCCCCCTCTAGCCATAAGAAGACCCATAGGGGTCCCCCTGCCCATAGAACATAGGGTGTCCCCCGCCCCACACATCGCCCCATAGAAAACCCACTCATGGCGTCCCCTCTGCCCATAGAAACCCCATAGGGTCCCGCTCCCCTGCAATAGAAAGCGCCCATTAATGGGTCCCCCTCCACCCCATTAGAACCCATATGGGTCACCCCTCTGCCCATAGAAACCCGCATATGGTCGCCCCCCCTGCCCCAGTCAGAACCGCCATAGGGATCCCCCCTGCCCATAGTAAACCCCATATGGTCCACTCTGCCGTCAATTCACTTTAAGAAACCAAACCCCCGACATCAGATAAACATACTGGGTTCCCCACCATGCCCCATAGAACCCCATAGAAACCGCATAGAAACCCATATGGGTCCCTCTCCCCAATAACCCCATAGAACACCCATATGGGTCCCCACCCTTGCCCCATAGAAACCCATAGAAACCCCATAGAAACCCCATTATTGGATCCCCCCTCTGCCCCATAGAAACCCCATATGGGTCCCCCCCGTGCCCCATAGAAACCCCATAGGGGTCCCCTCTGCCCCATAGAAACCCCATAGAAACCCCATAGAAATCCCCATACTGGGTCCCCCTCGCCCATAGAACCCCATAGGGTCCCTGCCATAGAAACCAAGTTATGGGTCCTCCCGCCGGCCCCATAGAAACCTCATATGGAGTTCCACCCCCTGCCCATAGAACACCCCATAGGAGGTCCGCCGCCCCCCCTTGCCCCCTTGCCCCGCTAATTAACTAATTACACTCAATTAACACTAATTTACTTGGCACAGACACGGAGCTAGAGGGTGATGAGCAGCAGGAAGGACAGCCGCCAATCAACACGTCACGGCCATTCAAATGGAGCGCAGCCCCGTGCGCACCCGCCGCATCTATGGATATGCAAATTAGGAATGATAATTAATTAGAGACGATGAATAATTATTAAGGAGGGTTATATTAGTCCTGGGTCAGTAGGAGCGTATCGAGGGTCTGGGTTTGTATTATAGGTTTGAATTAAGGTTTTATAGGGTCTTATAGGCGTTATAGGGTCATGAATGGGTCTTATAGGATCTTATTAAGGGTCCGGGTTGTTTCTTATCAGGTTCGTTAGGGTCTATAGGCGTTCTTTATAGGGTCAAGATGGGTCTATATAGGGTCTATCGATAGGGTCAGGATGGTTTATGGGGTCTAGAGGGTATATATAGGGTCCAAGTGATCTTATACAGTTTATAGAGGTCAGGATGGTTCTATAGGGTCTTATTAAGGGCTCTATATAGGGTCAAGATGAGTCGTTTATAGGGTCAAGATGAGACTTAATTAGGGTGCAAGAGATGGGGGCTCTATCAGGGTCTCTATAGGGTCAAGGTGGGAACTTATAGGGTGCTATAGGACAAGTAAAAGATGAGTCATTATAGCGGTCAAGATGGTCGTATAGGGTCTTATAGGAGTCAAATGAGTCTTATTGGGTTCAAGAT
>NW_015440147.1:12501-23282 GCF_001577835.2 Coturnix japonica | reverse complement strand
GGGGGGATTATTACACACTGACCCCCCCCATCCACCTCCAATGCTAAATTGCCCTTTTTCTACCCAAAAAATAGACCCAAAACGGCGTTTTTTTGACCCAAAAACCCTGTTAATATCCGTATCGATGTGGATTTAAGGACCCAAAGGCTAAAAATGGCCATTTTTGAGCCTAAAATGCCCCCAAATCTCCACTTTTCTACCCCAAAATGGGACCGTTCTAAGAAGATTCCAACCCAAAAATGCCCATTTTCCCCCCAAAAGGTCCCAAAAAAGCCATTTTTGCCCCCAAATAAACCCCATCCCTCCATACCAGCCTATATATATACAAAGATTCAGCACTTCCAGACCTAAAATTGCCATTTTTAGCCCCAAAATCCCCTTTTCCTGCCCCCAAATCCCCATTTTTAACCCCCAAAAATCACCATTTCTGACCCCAAAATCCCCATTTTTAGCCCCAAAATCCTCATTTTTCACCCCAAAACGACGGGTTGATTGAGGACGAACGGCGGGTCATTAACGGCGGGTCATTAACGACGCAATTAACAGCACTCAGACCCAAATTGGGCTGATTTTAACCCAATTTCACCCCCCCATTCAACATTCAGCCCCAATTTGGGGCCATTTTAACCAAATTTGGGGCCATTTTAACTCAACTTCAGCCCTTCCAGCCCCAAATTGGGGTTATTTCACCCCAAAATCAGCCTTCAGCCTCCTATTTGGGGTCATTTAGTCCCAATTTGGGGTCATTTCAACCCAATTTGGGGTAATTTCAACTCAAAAATCATCACTTAGTCCCATTTTGGGGTCATTTTAACCCAATTTGGGGTAATTTCACCCCAAAAATCAACACTCAGTCCCAATTTGGGGTCATTTTGCCCCATTTTGGGGTTATTTTGCCCCATTTAGGATCATTTCAATCCCATTTTGGGGTCATTTCACCCCAAAAATCAACACTCAGTCCCATTTTGGGGTTATTTTGCCACATTTTGGGGTTATTTTGCCCCATTTTGGGGTTATTTAAACCCATTTTGGGGTTATTTTACCCCCATTTAGGTTCATTCCAACTCCATTTGGGGGTCATTTCACCCCAAAAATCATCACTCAGTCCCAATTTGGGGCCATTTTGCCCCATTTTGGGGTTATTTAAACCCATTTTGGGGTTATTTAAACCCATTTTGGGGTCATTTCACCCCAAAAATCATCACTCAGCCCCATTTTGGGGTCATTTTGCCCCATTTTGGGGTCATTTTGCCCCATTTTAGGGCCATTTCAACCCAATTTGGGGCTATTTCCCCCCCCCTTTACAGCATCACAGAGCCCCCCCCCCCCCCCCCCCCCCCCTCCCCATGGGTGGGTGCTTGGGGTGAGGTCACACCAACCTCCATCCTTTAATTAACCCACCCAATTAACACTAATTAACACCCACCTCCCAATGGAGGCATTTCCTGGTTGGGGGGGGGGGCTTTAATTACCCCTTTAATTACCATGTCCTAATTAAGGGGTCATTAACGACCCCACCCTGACCTTAATGAGCTCATCCAGCGTCCAACCTGCTCTTAATTAGCGCTAATTACAACCCTGCAGCCTCGTTAGCGCTAACGAAGCTAAGGAAGGGATTTCAATGATGGTTTATGGGGGGGGGGGGTTAAAAAACACCAATTTTGGGGCGTTTTGGACCCCCAAAATGCAGCTTTTTCACCTCAAAATCTTAATGGGTCCCTTAATGAGCTCGTTAAGCCTGTTGTTAATTAAGAAAGGATACAGAGTCCTCCGCTGGCCCTTCTGCAAAGACAATACAGCACGTTAATGAGCATAAAGCCTTATTAATTAAGGGGGGGGGGGGGGATCATTTTCCAGCTAGAAAATGGCCTAAAATGGGCAAATTTGGGCTATTTTTCCCTGTTTTGATGAGTCTACATTGACCCCATTTATATATATGGGGGGGGAGGGGATGAAGCCCCCCACCCCATTTATAAGCCCTATACAAGGGAGTGGGGGGGGTCAGCTTGGACCCCCAGCCCCCCCTTGTTATTTTAAGCCTTTTTTACTCCTTTTTACCCCAAAATGAATAGGGTTGAAGGGGGGGAGACCCCATAAGCCATAGGGTTGAATGGGGGGAGACCCCATAAGCCATAGGGGTGAATGGGGGGAGACCCTATAAGCCATAGGGTTGAATGGGGGGAGACCCCATAGAGTTGAATGGGGGGGACCCCATAAGCCATAGGATTGAATGGGGGTGACCCTATAGACCCTATAAGCCATAGGGCTGAATGGGGTTGACCCTATAAGCCATAGGGCCCAATGGGGGGGGACCCTATAAGCCATAGGGCTGAATGGGGGTGACCCTATAGACCCTATAAGCCATAGGGCTGAATGGGGGGGGGGGGGGGGCTTTGGGAAATGCTCCCCCATCACTGAGCTCAATTTTGGGTGAAAAAAAGGGGAAAATGGTCCAATTTGAAGCAGCGAATTTGGGGTTAAGGTGGGGGGGGGGTGTTAATTAGGAATTAATGTTAATTAGAGAGTAATTAAGGGGGGATGTTAATGAGGATGGTGCTGCTTACCCCAATGGTGGTGTTAAATGATCCTATAGGTCTGACGTAGTGCTGAGAAATGGGGCAGAATTGGTCAATTTTTGGGGGGGGGTTGGGGTGTGAAAATTGAGGTTTTTTTCAATGGGGGTTGGGGGGGGCGAGCATTTCCCATTGAAGCCCAATGTGGGGGGATATATGGGGTGGAAGCAGAGAGGAAATATGGGGGGGAAGATGGGAGATATGCGGGCGGAGAGGATTTTGATGGTATATAGGGGAGATATGGGGGAGATATGGGGGAGGATATGGGGGGAGATTGATGGGGAGATATTGGGGGGAAGATATGCGGGGGAGATTTATGGCGGCGGATATAGGGAGATAATGGGGGTAATATGGGGGGGAGATATGGGCGGTAGTATGGGGGAACGAGGCAAGAGCCGTATGGGGAGGGAAGGGGAATGGGTCGATATATGGGGGAAGGGGGGAGGATATGGGGGATTATATTGGGAGAAGATGAGTATGGGGGAGAGGAAGTTATGGGGGATATGGGGGGAGACTAATTGGGGATTACTAATATGGGGGACTATATGGGGAGAAATTATGGTGGATATATTGGGGAGATATGGCGCGGAAGGGGGCATATGGGCGCGGGAGATTATGGGGGAGAGAGGAATATGGTGAGGGGGGATATGGGGGGAAGCATATTTGGGGGATATGGAGGGAGATATGGGGAGATATTGGGGCGGGAAGAGAGGGATTATAATGGGGATATATGGGAATATATGGGGGGGAGATTGATGGGGAGGAGATATTATGGGGGGAAGGATATAGGGATATGGTGGAGATTGGGGGGAGATAGTGGGGGAGATATAACTGGGGGGAGATATTAGGGGTTATGTGGGGGGAAGAGAAGATATTGGGGGACGAGATATGGGATATGGGGTAGAATAGAGAGATTATGGGGGAAAGGGGGAGAATATAGAGGGAAGGGGAGAATATGGGGGAAAATGGGGAAAACTGGGAGAGAATTTTTGGGGGAGAAATGTAATGGAAAAAGAGAGGAAATTTGAAGGAGAAAATGGGGGAAATAAAAAAGGAAATGGGGAAAAATTGGGGGAATCGTGAGGTGGAAAAAGGTCTTAAAAATATAAGGGGAAAATAAAAGGAAAAATGCGGAAAAAATTAATTAGAAAATGTTGCGGGAATGCATAGGAAATAATTAAATAAAAGGACAAACATGCGGTGGGAAAAATGTGGGAATATGGGAGTGGGAGGATAATTGAGGAATAATATGGCGGGAAAAAAGAGGATAAAATGGCGTGAAAAAGAGGAAAAATGTGGAAAATAAAGTATCGGGAAAAATGGGGTGAAAAAAGGGAGAAAAAAAATCGAGGAAAAATGCGGAAAAAAATGACGGAAAAATGGCAGTAGAAAACGAAACCATGAGGAAAAATATGGGGAAAAAAGTATCCAGGGAAAAATGGCCTAGGGAAAAATGAGGAAAAAAATGGTAGGGAAAAAAAAAATGAGGAAAAATGCGGGGAAAAAACATTGAGGGAACAAATGGCGGGGATAAAACATGAGGAAAAAATGGGGGGGAAAAAAAGAGGGAAAAAAGGGGCGAAAAAAAAAGAGGGCGGATAAACATGGGGAAAAAAAAGTAGGGAAAGAATGGTGGAAAAATGAGGAAAAAGGAAGAGCGAAAAATCGGGCGAAATAAAAAAATGAGGGAAAAATGGTGGAAAAAAGAGGAAAAATGGGGAAAAAAAATGAGGAAAAAAATGATGGGAAAAAAGGTGGAAAAAAAGAGGAAAAATGGGGAAAAAAAAGAGGAAAATGTGGGGATAAAAATAGATGTGAAAAATGGTGAAAGAAAAGAGGAAAAATGGGGGGAAAAAAAGAGGAAAAATGGTGGAAAAAAATGAGGAAAAGATGCGGGGAAAAAAAATGAGGAAAATATGTCGGAAAAAAATGAGTGAAAAGATGGGGAAAAAATGAGGAAATGGCGCGGGAAAAAATGACGGAAAAAAATGGGCGAAAAAAAAATGAGGAAATAATGAGGAAGAAAAATTGGAGGAAAAATGTACTGGAAAAAAGATGAGGAAACGATGGCGGGGAAAAAGAGGAAAAAATGAGGGAAAATGGGGATGAAAAAGAGTTCACGAGCCAATGAGGAAGAATGGGCGGAAAAAGAATTGCAGGGAAAAATGTGGTCGAAAAAAAATAAGGAAAAATGGTGAGAAGGAAATGGGGAAAAATGGGGCGAAAAAATGGGTCGAAAAAAAGAGGAAAATGGGTGGGAAAAAAGAGGAAAAATGAAACAGGAAAAAATATAAATAAAAATAAGGAAATAAATTAAAAAATGGAAAAATAAAAGGAGAAAAATGGACGGAAAAGAGTGAGGAAAAAAGGGAAAAAATAAATGAAAAATGGGATAAAAATGGGAGATAGGAAAAAAGGAAAAATGGAAGAAAAGGGGAAATACTATATGAAAAAAAAATGGAAATAAAAGAAAAAGGGAGAAAAAATGATGGAAAGAAATGGGGAATAACAATGAGGAAAAATGGTGGTGGATAAAAAAAGAGGGGGGAGAAAATGCGGGAAAAAAAAATTGACCAAAAAAAAGAGTTTAAAAAAAAAGACAAAAAATGACTAAAAATGAGGAAAAAGGGGCAAAAAAGGGAAACAAAAACAAAAATAAAGGGAATAAAAAGCAAAAATAAATAAAATGGGGGGAAAAATGATAAAAATGGAAATAAAATAAAAAAAAGAATGTAATAAGAAATAAAGAGGGACAAAATCCCATTAAAGGCTTAGAAAGGATTGGGGGAGGGGGTGGGGGCTATAGGTCCTATGGGGGCCATAGGATATTAAAGGGGTCCCCTATGGGGTCCTAAAGGGCCAATTGGGGGGGGGGCTGACCCATAGGGTCCTATAGGGGGGGGTGGCCCATAGGGTCCTATAGGGGGGGGGTGGGCCATAGGGTCCTATTAGGGGGGGTGCGCCCATAGGGTCCTATAGGGGGGAAGGCAGCCCCCATAGGGTCCTATGAGTAGTGGGGGGGTTCATGGGGTCCTATAGGGCCAATTGGGGGGGGGTCTCCCATAGGGTCCCATGGAGGCAATTATGGGAAGCCCATAGGGTCCTATGGGGTGGGGGGTGTCTCCATAGGGTCCTATGGGGTGAGGGGGTGTCTCCATAGGGCCCTATGGGGAGGCATAGGATCCTATGTGGGGTGGTCCCATAGGGTCCTATGTTGTCCACCCTGTCCCCCCCCCACCCCATAGGGTCCTAAGGAAGCACTAGGGCTGGGGGATCCCATAGGATCCTATGAGTGGGGAGAGAGACCCATTGGGTCCTGTAAGTGGGGCCCCATTAGAAATGTCCTGATGGGGGAAATTGAGGTCCCATAGGATCCTATGGGGGAGAGAGGGGGGGGCCAATAGGATCCTATGGGGTAGAAGGGAGCCCTATAGGGTCCTATGGAGGCAATGAGGGGGCCCCATAAAGGGGGAGCCACCAAGGACCCTATTGGGGGGGGGCCGTGGTCCCACTAAAAGGGGGGGAACCCACAGGACCCCCTAGTGGGGGGGTGGTCCCATAAAGGGGAAGCCATAGGACCCCATAGGATCCTATTGGGGGGGGGTCCCATAAAGGGGGAGCCCATAGACCCCATAGGATCCTATTGTGGGGGTCCATAAAGGGGAAAGCCCATTAGCGACCCCATAGGAATCTATTGGGGGCGGAGGTCCCATTAAAGGGAAGGAACCCATGAGGCACCCCACTTGGAGGGATGGGTTCCCATAGAATAGGGGGAAGCCCATAGGACCCCATAGGACCCTATGGGGGGGGTCCCCATAAAGGGGGAGCCCACAGGATCCTATTGGGGGGGTCCCCATAAAGGGGAAGCCCTTAGGACCCCATTGCCGGGAGGGTCCCATAGGATCCTATGGGGGGGGGGGGGGATCCCATAAAAGGGCGGAACCCATAGGGACCCCCAATAGGGACCCTATGGGGGGGGTCCCATAAAGGGGGACTGCGCCACAGGCATTCCTATCCGCTGCTTGCTGACGGGGGTCTGCGTCCCATAAAGGGGGAACCCATAGGCACACACAATTGGGGCGGGGGCGTCCCTAAAGGGAGAGTCCATAGGGATTCTATGGGCAGAAGGAGGCCCCATAGAAATCCTACGTGGAAGCAAGGGTGAGGGGGTGGGGGGGGGTATGGGGCAGCAGCCCCCCCTCCCCCCTCCCCCATCACAGTGCGAGGGGTTTTGCGGTGGGGCGACGGCGATGAGTTGGGGGGGGGGGGGCTCCTATTTCCCTTTCATGGTTCCCGACGCCATTTTAATGCTAAAAAAAAACCATTAAGATTTGAACCAAACCCGTTAATTAAGGAAGGAAAACAGAAAATAAAAGCTGGGGGGGGGGATAATTAATTAAAAAATAGGAATTAATCCGTTAATAAGATCAACCGTTAATCAAATAGATACGAGGCTGCCCCCACCCCCCCCGTTAACACCACCTTCACCACCCCCCATCCCCACCCCATCCTTTAAAAGGGGGGGGGGGAAAAGGGCATTTAACGAACATAGAAATCCATTAATATCAATGGTGCGTGGGGGTTGGCATAATAACCACCTTAATGTGGGGGCGGGATGGGCCTAAAAAGGCCTTAAAAATGCCGGGCAAAACCTGGCAAGAATAGGCGCAAAAAAAAAAAAAAAAATCCAGCGCGCTCTATGTTGGGAGGGGGTGGAGGGGCGCGCCACGCACACGCGAGCGGGCCGGGCGCCATTTTTGAGCGCTGTTCGCAGGCGGCGCTTGTTTTTTTAGCCGGTTTTTTGGCTTTTTCGCAAGCCCAAAATGCGTGGGGGGGGGGGCGAAAAAGAACGGGGCCTTAAGCCCGACCCGGTGGTTGGTTTTAACACATTCAGAAGCCCCCCCCTCATATTATTTCGTGCCTCCCCCCCCGTTTCTAATTATTGAATAGGCTGCGGTGATTGTAAGTTTCTTCGCCTCGCACCCCCACACAAACCAACCCTTAATCAGTTCCATCACAGCGCAAACGTAATTCAAATACAAAAGCAAAAACTCACGCAAAAACCAAACCACCCCCCCCCCCCCTTTAAAAAAAAGCCCCAAAAATCCCCTTTTTTTCAACCCAAAAAAAAATCCCACGAAAGATCCCAAGCGCAAAAAATACAAAGGTCCGCCCGATATAACGATGTTAAAAATCGTCTGCCCCCCCCTGAAATAGAAAAAATAGGTTTAAAAAAATTTAGCCAAAAAAACAACGCCGCCTTTTTAGGGGCCTATCAGAACCGCTCGCTTTTTATATGTAATAGATTTTACACGATCGGCTCCGTTCGCCCCGCCATTTTTTTAGCCGAATTTGTGGGTCGCTTTTACACACCAAACAAAAGGGGTATTTTTTTTAAAGAGAGGCGGGGTTTCCTAATCTGTACAACGGCCTCATTTAAACGCCTGAGTATAGCTGATGGCGGCTTCGCTTAATTAACGCTGTTAATGAAGGGGGGGGGGCGTTTCCTAACGAGCGCGGCCTACTCCTGCCTAGCCCAAACCCCCCCCCCCAAACCTCGTTTGTATTTTCGCTCTTTTTTAAACCATTTTTGCACCAAATCGCCCCAAAATTTTTCACCATCTGACCGGTCCCCCAACTCCCGACCCCCCCCAGTCCTCCAACCCGCGGTTTTTGGCAGGGGTGATTTTTCCCCTTTTTTGGGGTTTTTAAAGGGGGGGATGGGGGCGGCTTGGCTGCCATTGGGGCTCAGGGCAAACACTTACGTATCCAATTAATTTTCTCGTCGCCAGCGCTTGCGAAAAAAAAGAACAAAAAAAAACACAAAAAAACACCCCAAAAAAAGGCCAAAAAAAAAAATGGGGGGGGAAATTTTAGCGGGCTTTTAAGAGAATTTGAGCATGAGAAAAAATGGGTTTTTGGCAAAGCCATCATTGAAATAAATGCCTGTTTTTCTTGAGGGTTATTCGGGTGGTTTATTGGGGCTTTCCCCCCCCCACCCACCCAACCCCCCCTTTTTTGTTTGCTGTGGGGGGGGATAGAAAGAAAAAAAATGGCGGTTAAAAAGGCGCAGAGAGAGAAAAATGCACTGTTAAAAATTCGATTTTTATAATAGGTGGGGGTGGGGAAAATGCGACCCGAAAGTGGGGGAAAATGCGGGCTAAAGAGGGCAAAAATGGGGTTAAAATTGCGGGCTAAAGGGGGCAAAAATGGGGGTGGTTAAAAATGGAGCTAAAAGGGTGGCAAAATTGGTCTTTCAAAATGGCGTCTTAAAGGGGGCCAAAAATAGGTCTAAAAATTGGGAACAAAAATGGGTCTAAATGGGCGCAAAATGGATATAAAATGTTGAGCAAAATTAAGCGTTCTCAAAATGGGTCTTAAAAGTGGTGGGCCCAAAAATAGGGTCTAAAATTGCGGGAGACAAAAATGCGGTCTAATATGGTGGCAAAACGGAGTCTCAAAATGGCCAAGCTAAACACGGCTGGTATTAAAGGCCGGCAAAATTAAAGGAGAACAGTTTTTTTTTGGGGGTGCGGGGCGGCTCCTGATGGGCGGTCCCTATATTTGGGGACGGGGGCTTAATGTCTCAATATGCCATTTCTCATTGTCCTCAGCACGTTTCAAGCGTCGATTTTTGGAGGCGGGGGTCGTTTTACATGGGGGGTGGAGGGGGGCTGCGTCGGGGTTGGGGGGGGTGTTTAAGGGAGGGGCTGGGCGGTCTCTATTTTTCCCCTTGTCTCTGTTGTTTGTTTGATTTGTTTGATTTGTTTGGTGTGTTTTCTTTTGTTTTCTTGGGCTTTTCTCTCGTTGCTGCTTTTTTTTTGTTCTCTCTTCTTTCTTCTTTTTTTTTTGGGTTTTTTTTGGGTTTTTTTTTTTTCCTTTCTCTCAATTGAAGCCAAAACCTGAAGAAAATTAGAAAAAAAAATAATAATAATAATAAAAAAATGAAGGTGGGGGGGGGGGAATGAATTGGGGATATTGGGGGGGGGGCAACAATAAATAACATCATAGGAAAGAATAGGGAACAGATAATAAACCCCCTCCCCACAATCCCCCCCCTCCCCCATAGCCCCTATAATATGGCCCCCTATATATAATAAAATAGGGTTGCCTTTTTGGGGCCATTTCTGGCTATTTTAGGGCCTTTTTTGGGTCATTTCTGGCCTTTTTATGGCAATTTTTGACCTTCTAGGGTCGTTTCTGGCCTTTTTAGGGCTATTTCTGCTTCTTTTGGGGCCCTTTCTGTCCTTTTTAGGGCAGTTTCGGTCCCTTTTTAGGGCCATTTTTAGTGCCCTTTTTGTGCCTTTATAGAGCCATTTCGGTCCCATTTGGGGCCATTTTGTTCCCTTATAGGGTCCTTTCTATCCCTTTAAATGCCCTTTTTGTCCCTTTTAGGGCCATTTTGGGACCATTTCGGTCCCTTTTAGGGCGGATTCGGGCCGTTTTGGGGTGAGTTTTGCCCATTTTGGGGCTGTTATGAGTCATTTCGGGAGCCATTTTGAAGCTCTTTGGCCGCCATTTTAGTTCTTTCGGGGGCCATTTTGGGGGGGGGGTGGGTTCATTTTAAAGCCATTTTAGACCCTTTTGGGGCCATTTCAACCCATTTTAGAGCATTAAAAACGCTTTGAGGGCATTTCGAACCCATTTTTGGGGCGTTTTGAGGCTTTTTTGGAGGGTTTTAAGCTGTTTTCTTAGCGCGTTTTAAAGCCGTTCCAGAACCTTCGGTGCCGTTTTAACGCCATTCCAGAATATTTTTACGGCCATTTCGGTGCCTTTTAAATGGCCGTACAGGGGGGTTTAGAAGCATTTTAAGCCTTTTTAAAGCGAGAAACACCCATTTTAAGGCAGTTTCGCCCCATTTTAAGGCCTTTTCGCCCCATTTCGAGGGCGGCTCTGAGGAAAAAAACAACCCCCCGAGCCCCCCCCGCAACGGGGACCGCCGTTTACATCGGGGTCTGTGTGGGGGATTTAAAGCCCCTCGCCCACCCCCTTCTTTCCATCCTCCCTCCGCCCGCCCACAGCTCAGTACTCACCTCTACCCCCGACCCCAGAATGGCGGCGGAACGGCGCGGGCGGCGCCTTTTATACCGAGCCACGCCCCTTCTTCCCGACATAAGCCACGCCCCCTCCCTTAAGCCACGCCCACCCCGCTCTTTAAGCCACGCCCCTTCCCTTAAGCCACGCCCCCTCCTCCCTTAGCCCCGCCCC
>NW_015440147.1:1391-7395 GCF_001577835.2 Coturnix japonica | reverse complement strand
GGGGGACTGGGATGGGATATAGGGGGACTGGGAAGGGATATAGGGGGACTGGGGGGGGACTGGGATGGACTGGGAGGGATTGGGGGGTACTGGGGGGGACTGTGCTGGCCTATGGGGTCTGGGCTTTATGGGAGCCCCTCAGACTGTTTCTTTCCCCCCCTCACACCCCATAGCGAAAGGGGAAACGTGTGGGGAATCCCTGCCCCATCTGCCGGGACCAGAACCTGCATGTGGACTATAGGGTGAGCAGAATTAAGGGGGGGGGGGGGCAGAGAAATGGGGTTAAAAAGGAAGAAATTGGTTCTTATCTTCCTCATGTTCCTCCTGTTCAGAACGTGAAGCTGCTGGAGCAGTTTGTGTGCCCCCATTCCGGATCCATCTTCCACCCCACACATACAGGTGACGTGGGGGGAGACCCCCAAGTTGGGGGGGACCAGAGCCACCATGGGGCATCTGATGGCATTGAGGGTCACCAAACCCCCTATAGGGCCATTAAACCCCCCTATAGGGCCACCAGACCCCCCTATAGGGCCACCAAACCCCCTATAGGGCCCCTAAACCCCCCTATAGGGCCACCAGACCCCCCTATAGGGCCACCAGACCCCCCTATAGGGCCCCTAAACCCCCCTATAGGGTCACCAAACCCCCTATAGGGCCACCAGACCCCCCTATAGGGCCACCAGACCCCCCTATAGGGCCACCAAACCCCCTATAGGGCCACCAAAACCCCCTATAGGGCCCCTAAACCCCCCTATAGGGCCCCTAAACCCCCCTATAGGGCAACTAAACCCCCTATAGGGTCACTAAACTCCCCTATAGGGCCACCAAACCCCCCTATAGGGCCACCAGAACCCCCTATAGAGCCACTAAACTCCCCTGTAGGGCCACCAGATCCCCCTATAGGGTAACCAAACCCCCTATAGGGCCACCAGACCCCCCTATAGGGCCACCAAACCCCCTATAGGGCCCCTAAACCCCCCTATAGGGCCATTCAACCCCACTATAGGGCCACCAGACCCCCCTATAGGGCCCCTAAACCCCCCTATAGGGCCATTAAACCCCACTATAGGGCCACCAAAACCCCCTATAGGGCCACCAAACCCCCCTATAGGGTCCCTAAACCCCCCTATAGGGCCATTCAACCCCCCTATAGGGCCACCAGACCCCCCTATAGGGCCACTAAACCCCCCTATAGGGCCCCTAAACCCCCCTATAGGGCCATTCAACCCCACTATAGGGCCACCAGACCCCCCTATAGGGCCACCAGACCCCCCTATAGGGCCACCAGACCCCCCTATAGGGCCACTAAACCCCCTATAGGGCCAACCAGGGCTCCTTTGGGGCCACCAACCCCCCCTTTCCCCTATAGGTGTCTGCATGAAGCAACACAAGCTGCTGCTGAAGGCCATTGCTCAGGCACAGGACCACGGTGAGCCCCGATATGGGGGGGGAGAAGGGGATTAATTAACGCAGGGATGCTAATGAGCAGTAATTAATGAGTACCACAAAGGGAATGTGGAGTTTAATGGTGTATATTGGGGGTTAAGTTGGGCTATAATGGTATATACTGGGGTTTAATGGTATATACTGGGGGTTAAGCTGTCCTTAATGGTGTATATACTGGTATATACTGTGATTAAGCTCTATATACTGGGATTAAGATCTATATACTGGTATATACTGGGATTAAACTCTATATACTGGTATATACTGTGATTAAGCTCTATATACTGGGATTAAGCTCTATATACTGGGATTAAGCTCTATATACTCAGATTAAGCTTTATATACTGGTATATACTGGGATTAAGCTCTATATACTCGGATTAAGCTCTATATACTGGTATATACTGGAATTAAGCTCTATATACTGGTATGTACTGGGATTAAGCTCTATATACTGGGATTAAGATCTATATACTGGTATATACTGGAATTAAACTCTATATACTGGCATATACTGGGATTAAGCTCTATATACTGGGATTAAGCTCTATATACTGGCATATACTGGGATTAAGCTCTATATACTCAGATTAAGCTCTATATACTCAGATTAAGCTCTATATACTGGTATATACTGGGATTAAACTCTATATACTGGTATATACTGGGGTTAAGCTCTCCCTTAATGACACACACAACACATCCGCCATCTTGCCTTCCTCCCCTCCCTCCCTCCTCCCTATAGGGCTGCTATGGCTGCGGGTGCCCTTCGTCCCTCCTCCATCAGACGATTACCTCACAATTCATTCCGCCATTGGAAAGACCCCTCCGGGCCCACAGCTCAAGGAAGGCCGTGCTTGGTATCCATGGTACCAATGGCAGCAGCCTCCAGCAGCCGCCATCGCTCGCCTCAGGCGCATCTATAAGGATTACCTCAAGGAGGAGGAGGGGGAGCAGAAAGAGGATCAAGCCCTTAATAAAGAGCACAAAACGGGGCTTGAAATGGGGGTAGAAGGGCAGGAAAAGGGGGTAGAGGGGCAGAAAGGAGGGATAAAGGGGTGAAAATGGGGAATAAAGAGGGTTTTGTGGCTCGAAAGTGTGGTTTTTTGAGGCCTTCAAGATGGCGGCCGCTCCCACAAAATGGCGGCTGCGTCCTCAAGATGGCGGCCACGCCCACAAAATGGCGGCAAGGCGCACAAAATGGCGGCGGGACCCTCAAGATGGCGGCCACGCCCACAAAATGGCGGCGGGGCCTTCAAAATTGGGGCAAAACGGGGAAGAATTGGGGAAAAATGGGGATAAAATGGGGGAAAAAATCGGGAAATTGGGAAAAAATTGGGGCAGAATGAGAAAAAAATGGACCAAGATGTGGAAAAAATGGCGGCGGGGCCCTCAAGATGGCGGCCACGCCCACAAAATGGCGGCGGGGCCTTCAAAATTGGGGCAAAACGGAGAAGAATTGGGGAAAAATGGGGATAAAATGGGGGAAAAAATCGGGAAATTGGGAAAAAATTGGGGCAGAATGAGGAAAAATTGGACCAAGATGTGAAAAAAATGGCGGCAACGCCCACAAAATGGCGGCGGGGCTCTCAAGATGGCGGCCACGCCCACAAAATGGCGGCGGGGCCTTCAAAATTGAAGCAAAATGGGGAAGAATTGGGGAAAAATGGGGATAAAATGGGGGAAAAATCGGGAAAATTGGAAAAAAATTTGGGCAGAATGAGAAAAAATGGAGCAAGATGAGGAAAAAATGGTGGCTGTGTCCTCAAAATTGGGGCAAAATGGGGAGATGGGAGAAGAAATGGGGAAAAATTTGAATAAATTGGGGAAAAATGGGGATAAATTGGGAAAAAATGGGGCAGAATGAGGAAAAATGGGGATAATAGGCAAAAATGGAGGCGATTGGGAGCAATGGGGCAAAATCAGCAGGAAAGAGGGTGAAATTGGGGTAAAAGAGAAAGAATTGTGGCCAAACGGGGAGGAGTTGGAGCAGCATAAGGGGACATTGGAGTAAATTGGGGCAATTAGGGTAAAAATTGGGCAAAATTGGGGGTAAAATGAGGAAAAATGGACAAAGGTGAGAAAAAAATGGCGGCAACGCCCACAAAATGGCGGCGGCGCCCTCAAGATGGCGGCCACGCCCACAAAATGGCCGCCCCCATGAGGAGGGAAGAAGAGGGGTGTATATCCCAGCGTGCATCGCGCTCCTGCGTGGTTGCTAAGGGGCGTGGCTTGTTGCTAAGGGGCGTGGCTTATTTCATGTCCCTGATTGGCTGTGTGGGATTAGGGGCGTGGCTTGTTGCTATGGGCGGTTGCTAAGGGTCGGGTCCAGGCCTGGGCCTGGGCCTGGCGACGACGACGACAACGGAACCGGTACCGGGACCAGGCCCAGGCCCAGGTTAACGGTACCATGGAGTTCCCATTCGATATCACGACGGTGCTGGGAGAGCGTTTCACTGTGGTGGATCAACACTTGCAGCCCATTGGTCGACGAGGAGGCAATAACCGGTACCGGGCCTGGGCTTGAGGCCTAACTCGAGGCCTAAGGCCTAACTCGAAGCTTGAGGCCTAACCCGAGGCCTGAGGCCTAACTTGAGGCTTGAGGCCTAGTTGGGTGTTGGGGGCGCAAAGCATGATGGGAATATGGAGGGCTGTTGGCGCGGTGCATGATGGGAAGGATGGGAAGATGCCGTGGGGCATTGTGGGAAGGTGGGGGCGGATCTATGGGGTGCCCTGTAGGATGTGGGGGGGTGTCTATGGGGCGCCCCATAGGGGTCTATGGGGTCTATGGGGTAAGGGAATCTATGGGGTGCCCTATAGGATGGTGTGGTGGGATCTATGGGGCGCCCCATAGGGTGATGGGGGGGATCTATGGGGTAAGAGAATCCATGGGGTGCCCTATAGGATGGTGGAAGGGGGGGGAGGATCTATGGGGTGCCCTATAGGATGTGGGGGGGGGTCTATGGGGTGCCCCATAGGGGTCTATGGGGTCTATGGGGTAAGGGAATCTATGGGGTGCCTTATAGGATGGTGGGGTGGGATCTATGGGGTGCCCCATAGGGTGATGGGGGGGATCTATGGGGTAAGAGAATCCGTGGGGTGCCCTATAGGATGGTGTGGGGGGGATCTATGGGGCTAGGGAAGTCTATGGGGTTCCATATAGGATAATGGGTTGGATCTATGGGGTAAGGGGATCTATGGGGTGCCCTATAGGGTGATGGGGGGGATCTATGGGGTAAGAGAATCTATGGGGTGCCCTATAGGGTGATGGGGGGGATCTATGGGGTAAGAGAATCTATGGGGTGCCCTATAGGATGGTGTGGGGGGGATCTATGGGGCGCCCCATAGGATGGTGGGCAGATGTGGGGTAAATCTATGGGGTGCCCCATAGAGCGGCCGTGGAGCAGCTGCGGATGGTGATCGATGAATTGGGGCGAGCGTCAGCCAAGGTGAGGGGGGAAAAATGGGTTAAAAAGGGGGAAAATTGGGTCAAAATGGGGGGAAATGGGGCAATAAGGGGAAATATGGGGTAAAATGGGGGGAAATGGGGCTGAAATGGGACAATAAGGGGAAATATGGGGCAGAAATGGGGTAAAATGGGGCTGAAATGGGACAACAAGGGGAAATATGGGGTAAAATGGGGGAAATATGGGGCAGAAATGGGGTTAAATGGGGGGAAATAGGGCAAAATGGGGCTGAATTGGGGTAAAATGGGGAAAATATGGGGCAATAAGGGGAAATATGGGGCAGAAATGGGGTATAATGGGGGGAAATAGGGCAAAATGGGGCTGAATTGGGGCAGAATGGGGGGAAATGGGGCAATAAGGGGAAATATGGGGGGAAATTGGGGTAAAAAAGGGGAAGTTTGGGTAAAAATGGGGGGAAATGGGGTGAATTTGGGGTGAAAAAGGGCAGAATTGGGGCAGGATGGGGTAAAATGGGGCAGAAATGGGGGGAAATGGGGCTGAATTGGGGCAAAATGGGGCTGAAATGGGGTAATAAGGGGAAATATGGGGTAATAAGGGGAAATATGGGGCAGAAATGGGGTAAAATGGGGGGAAATGGGGTAAAATGGGTCTGAATTGGGGCAGAATGGGGGGAAATGGGGCAATAAGGGGAAATATGGGGGGAAATTGGGGTAAAAAAGGGGGAAATTGGGTGAATTTGGGGTGAAAAAGGGGCAGAATTGGGTCAGGACGGGGGAAAATGGGGCAGAAATGGGGGGAAATGGGGAAATATGGGGCAGAAATAGGGGAATTTTGGGGTCAATAGGGGAATATTGGGGCCCTATTGGGGCCTATAGGGGAATATATGGGACAATGGGGTGGAATGGGGTCGATTTGGGGTTGAAATGGGGGTGAATTGGGGTCTATAGGGGGATATTGGGGCCTAATTGGGGTCTATAGGGGAATATTGGGGTCAAATTGGGGTCTATAGGGGAATATTGGGGTCAAATTGGGGTCTATAGGAGAATCAGTGGGGCAATGGGGTGGAATTGGGGCAAAATGGGGGTAAATGGGGGTGAATTGGGGTCTATAGGGGGATATTGGGGTCCAAT
>NW_015440147.1:0-1113 GCF_001577835.2 Coturnix japonica | reverse complement strand
GGTCTATAGGGGAATCAATGGGGCAATGGGGTGGAATGGGGTCGATTTTGGGGTTAAAATGAGGGTAAATGGGGGTGAATTGGGGTCTATAGGGGAATCAATGGGGAATGGGGTGAAATTGGGGCAAAATGGGGGGAAATGGGGGTGAATTGGGGTCTATAGGGGGATATTGGGGCCTAATTGGGGTCTATAGGGGAATAAATGGGGCAATGGGGTGGAATGGGGTCGATTTGGGGTTAAAATGAGGGTAAATGGGGGTGAATTGGGGTCTGTAGGGGAATCAATGGGGCAATGGGGTGGAATTGGGGCAGAATGGGGTGAAATGGGGTAGAATTGGGGTCTATAGGGGAATATTGGGGTCAAATTGGGGTCTATAGGGGAATCAGTGGGGCAATGGGGTGGAATTGGGGCAAAATGGGGGTAAATGGGGGTGAATTGGGGTCTATAGGGGGATAAATGGGGTAATGGGGTGGAATAGGGTCGATTTTGGGGTTAAAATGAGGGTAAATGGGGGTGAATTGGGGTCTATAGGGGGATATTGGGGTCCAATTGGGGTCTATAGGGGAATAAATGGGGTAATGGGGTGGAATGGGGTCGATTTTGGGGTGGAATGGGGGCAAATAGGGGTATATTGGGGTCAATAGCGGAATAAATGGGGCAACTGGGGGGCAATGGGGTCGATTTTGGGTTGAAATGGGGGTAAATAGGGTTGAATTGGGGTCTATAGGGGGATATTGGGGTCAAATTGGGGTCTATAGGGGAATCAATGGGGTAATGGGGTGGAATTGGGGCAGAATGGGGTGAAATGGGGTAGAATTGGGGTCTATAGGGGAATATTAGGGCCCAATAGGGGTCTATAGGGGAATCAATGGGGGTGAATGGGGTGGAATGGGGTCGATTTTGGGGTTAAAATGAGGGTAAATGGGGGTGAATTGGGGTCTATAGGGGAATCAATGGGGCAATGGGGTGGAATTGGGGCAGAATGGGGTGAAATGGGGGTGAATTGGGGTCTATAGGGGGATATTGGGGCCTAATTGGGGTTAATAGGGGAATAAATGGGGTAATGGGGTGGATTTGGGGTTGAAATGGGGGGTAAATGGGGGTGAATTGGGG
>NW_015440146.1:22027-23307 GCF_001577835.2 Coturnix japonica | reverse complement strand
TGGGGCTTATGGGGCGGCTATGGGGCTTATAGGGCTGCTATGGGGCTGCTGTGTGAATATAGGGTCAGTGTGGGGCTATAGGGCCGCTATGGGGCGGCTATGGGGCTATAGGGTCACTATGGGGTTATAGGGTCACTATGGGGTTATAGGGCTGCTATGGGGCTTATAGGGTCACTATGGGGCTTATAGGGCTGCTATGGGGCTATGGGGTCACTATGGGGCTGCTATGGGGCTGCTGTGTGAATATAGGGTCAGTGTGGGGCTATAGGGCCGCTATGGGGCGGCTATGGGGCAGCTATGGGGCTTATAGGGCTGCTATGGGGCTTATAGGGTCACTATGGGGCGGCTATGGGGCGGGTATGGGGCTTATAGGGCTGCTATGGGGCTATAGGGTCACTATGGGGCTTATAGGGTCACTATGGGGCGGCTATAGGGTTATAGGGCTGCTATGGGGCTGGGGGGGTTTATAGGGTCACTATGGGGCTTATAGGGTCACTATGGGGTTATAGGGTCACTATGGGGCTGCTGTGCAAGTATAGGGTCAGTGTGGGGTTTATATGGGGTCAATATGGGGCTTATAGGGCTGCTATGGGGCTATGGGGTCACTATGGGGCTGCTATGGGGCTGCTGTGTGAATATAGGGTCAGTGTGGGGTTATAGGGCCGCTATGGGGCTTATGGGGCGGCTATGGGGCTATGGGGTCACTATGGGGCTGCTATGGGGCTGCTGTGTGAATATAGGGTCACTATGGGGCTTATAGGGCGGCTATGGGGCTATGGGGTCACTATGGGGCTTATAGGGTCACTATGGGGCTGCTATGGGGCTGCTGTGTGAATATAGGGTCAGTGTGGGGTTATAGGGTCACTATGGGGCGGCTATGGGGTTATAGGGTCAGTATGGGGTTTATGGGGTCACTATGGGGTTATAGGGCTGCTATGGGGCTGCTGTGTGAATATAGGGTCAGTGTGGGGTTATAGGGTTTATAGGGTCACTATGGGGCTTATGGGGCGGCTATGGGGCTATGGGGTCACTATGGGGCTGCTATGGGGCTGCTGTGTGAATATAGGGTCAATATGGGGTTATAGGGCCGCTATGGGGCGGCTATGGGGCTGGGGGGGCTTATAGGGTCACTATGGGGCTGCTATGGGGTTATAGGGCTGCTATGGGGCGGCTATGGGGTTATAGGGCTGCTATGGGGCTGCTGTGTGAATATAGGGTCAGTGTGGGGTTATAGGGCCGCTATGGGGCGGCTATGGGGCGGCTATGGGGCGGCTATGGGG
>NW_015440146.1:17099-21499 GCF_001577835.2 Coturnix japonica | reverse complement strand
TATAGGGTCAGTGTGGGGTTATAGGGCCGCTATGGGGCTTATGGGGCAGCTATGGGGCGGCTATGGGGCTGGGGGGGCTTATAGGGTGGCTATGGGGCTTATAGGGTCACTATGGGGCTGGGGGGGCTTATAGGGCTGCTATGAGGCTGCTATGGGGCTATAAGGTCACTATGGGGCTGCTATGGGGCTGGGGGGGCTTATAGGGTCACTATGGGGCTTATGGGGCGGCTATGGGGCTGGGGGGGCTTATAGGGTCACTATGGGGTTATAGGGCCGCTATGGGGCTTATAGGGCTGCTATGGGGCTTATAGGGTCACTATGGGGCTTATAGGGCTGCTATGGGGCTTATAGGGTCACTATGGGGCGGCTATGGGGCTATAGGGTCACTATGGGGCTTATGGGGCTGCTATGGGGCGGCTATGGGGCTATAGGGTCACTATGGGGCTTATAGGGCTGCTATGGGGCTTATAGGGTCACTATGGGGCTTATAGGGCTGCTATGGGGCTTATAGGGCTGCTATGGGGCTATAAGGTCACTATGGGGCTTATAGGGTCACTATGGGGCGGCTATGGGGCTTATAGGGCTGCTATGGGGCTGCTATGGGGCTGGAGGCACTTATGGGGCTGCTATGGGGCTGCTATGGGGCTGGGGGGGCTTATGGGGCTGCTATGGGGCACTTATGGGGCTGCTATGGGGCACTTATGGGGCTGCTATGGGGCACTTATGGGGCTGCTATAGGGCACTTATGGGGCTGCTATGGGGCACTTATGGGGCTGGGGGCGCTTGTAGGGCTTCGCTATGGGGCAGCCGTGGGTCTGGGATCTTCCTGCCCCCAATATTGGGGTTTTTTACCCCAGAACGTGGACATCACAAAGCGAACCCTATTGCACGAAGGGGGGCTGAGCTGGAGGGTGTCCCGGGATAAAGCTGTGGGTGAGAAACCCTATAGAAAACCCTATAGGAAACCCTATAGAAAACCCTATAGGAAACCCTATAGAAAACCCTATAGAAAACCCTATAGGAAACCCCATAGGAAACCCTATAGGAAACCCCATAGGAAACCCTATAGAAAACCCTATAGGAAACCCTATAGGAAACCCCATAGGAAACCCTATAGAAAACCCCATAGGAAACCCCATAGGAAACCCTATAGAAAACCCTATAGGAAACCCTATAAAAAACCCTATAGGAAACCCCATAGGAAACCCTATAGACCCTAAAAGGCCCCATATCCACCCCATAAGGCCCCATATGGCCCCTATATACCCCATATCCACCCCATAAGGCCCCATATCCACCCCATAAGGCCCCATATGGCCCCTATATACCCCATATCCACCCCATATCCACCCCATAAGACCCCATATCCACCCCATAAGGCCCCATATCCACCCCATAAGGCCCCATATGACCCCTATATACCCCATAAGGCCCCATATCTACCCCATATCCACCCTAAATGACCCCATAACGCCCCATATCCACCCATAAGGCCCCATATCCACCCCATAAGGCCCCATATCCACCCCATAAGGCCCCTATATACCCCATAAGGCCCCTATATACCCCATAAGGCCCCATATCCACCCCATAAGTCCCCTATATATCCCATATCCAGCCCATATCCACCCTGAATGACCCCATAAGGCCCCATATCCACCCCATAGGTCCCCATATCCACCCCATAAGACCCTATATACCCCATAAGACCCCATAAGACCCCATATCCACCCTAAATGACCCCATAAGGCCCCATATAGCCCTTATATACCCCATAATGCCCCATATCCACCCCATAAGACCCCATATCCACCCCATATCCAACCTAAATGACCCCATAAGGCCCCATATCCACCCTTAAAGACCCCATATCCACCCTATATCCACCCCTATATATCCCATATCCACCCCATATGGCTCCTATATACCCCATAAGGCCCCATATCCACCCCATAAGGCCCCATATCCACCCCATAAGACCCCATATCCAACCCATATGGCCCCTATATACCCCATATGGCTCCTATATACCCCATAAGACCCCATATCCACCCCATAAGGCCCCATATGACCCCTATATACCCCATAAGGCCCCTATATACCCCATAAGACCCCATATCCACCCCATAAGGCCCCATATGGCCCCATATCCACCCCATATGGCCCCATAAGTTCCCATAAGGCCTCTATAGACCCCATAAGGACCCATATCCACCCTTAAAGACCCCATATCCACCCTAAATGACCCCATAAGGCCCCATATAGCCCCTATATACCCCATAATGCCCCATAAGACCCCATAACCACCCCATAAGGCCCCATATGGCTCCTATATACCCCATATCCACCCCATAAAGCCCCATATCCACCCTATATGGCCCCTATATACCCCATAAGACCCCATATCCACCCCATAAGACCCCATATCCACCCCATAAGACCCTATATACCCCATAAGACCCCATATCCACCCCATATCCACCCTAAACGACCCCATAAGGCCCCATATCCACCCCATAGGCCCCCTATATTCTCCCTATAACCCCATAAGACCCCATATCCACCCCATAAGACCCCATATCCACCCCATAAGTCCCCATATCCAACCCATATGGCCCCTATATACCCCATAAGACCCCATATCCACCCCATAAGGCCCCATATGGCCCCTATATACCCCATAGGACCCCATATCCACCCCATAAGTCCCCTATATGATCCCTATATACCCCATAAGGCCCCATATCCACCCCGTAAGACCCCATATCCACCCCATAAGTCCCCATAAGACCCCATATCCACCCCATATGGCCTCTATATACCCCATAGCGCCCCATATCCACCCTAAATGACCCCATAAAGCCCCATATGACCCCTATATACCCCATAAGGCCCCTATATACCCCATAAGACCCCATATCCACCCCATATCCAACCTAAACGACCCCATAAGGCCCCATATCCACCCCATAAGGCCCCATATGACTCCTATATACCCCATAATGCCCCATATCCACCCTTAAAAACCCCATATCCACCCTATAAGGCCCCATAAGGCCCCATATCCACCCCATAAGGCCCCATATCCACCCATAATGACCCCATAAGGCCCCATATGGTCCCTATATACCCCATAAGGTCCCATACCCACCATATAAGACTCCATAAGGCCCCATATCCCCCCCATAAGGCCCCATATCCACCCCATAAGACCCCATATCTACCCCATATCCACCCTAAATGACCCCATAAGACCCCATATGGCCCCTATATACCCCATAGGACCCCATATCCACCCCATAAGGCCCCATATCCACCCCATAAGGCCCCTATATATCCCATATCCACCCCATATCCACCCTAAATGACCCCATAAGGCCCCATATAGCCCCTATATACCCCATAAGGCCCCTATATCCCTATAGTCCCCTATATAATCCCTATATCCCCCTATAGAGGTGCAGGCCTTGCTGCTGGACTCGGTGCTGCTGCTGCTGCAGCGCGTTGAGGAGCGGCTCATGCTCCGCCCCCACAGCCGAGGCCCCGCCCACCAAGATGGCCGCCGCCTGCTCAGCCCCATCATCCCATTGGGCAGCGCCATCGCCAGACAGGTGGCCACAGGTAGGCGGGGCTTTGACCTTATATGGGCATAAAGGGGGCGGGGCTTATGCCATATATGGGCATAAAGGGGCGGGGCATTGCCTTATACGGGCATGTGGGCGGGGCTATGACCATATATGGGCATGGGGGCTGGGACATGGCCATATATGGGCATAAGGGGCGGGGCTTTGACCTTATATGGGCATAAAGGGGGCAGGGCTTATGCCATATATGGGCATAAGGGGTGGGGGTTTGCCTTATTTGGGCAAGAAGGGGCGGGGTCACAGCCAAATATGGGCATGGGGGCGGGACTATGCCTTATTTGGGCATGAAGGGGGCAGGGACATGACCTTATTTGGGTCGGGGGGGAGACCCCATAGGGACCCATAGAGACACATAGAGACCGATAGAGACCCATAGGGAACCATAGAAACCCATAGAGACCACATAGGGACCCCATAGAGATCCCATAGAGCCCCATAGGGACCCATAGAGACCCATATAGACCCATAGAGACCCCATAGAGACCCACAGGGACCCATAGAGACCCATATAGACCCATAGGGACCCATAGGGACCCATAGAGACTCCATAGGGACCCATAGGGACCCATAGAGACCCCATAGGGACCCATAGAGACCCATAGAGACCCATAGAGACCCATAGAGACCCATAGAGACCCATAGAGACCCATAGGGACCCATAGAGACCCATAGAGACCCATAGGGACCCATAGAGACACATAGAGACCCATAGAGACCCATAGAGACCCATAGAGACCCATAGAGACACATAGAGAC
>NW_015440146.1:15509-16379 GCF_001577835.2 Coturnix japonica | reverse complement strand
GGGACCCATAGAGACCCATAGAGACCCATAGAGACCCATAGGGCCCATAGAGACCCATTGGGACCCATAGAGACCCATAGAGACACATAGAGACCCATAGGGCCCATAGAGACCCATAGGGACCCATAGAGACCCATAGAGACCCATAGGGACCCCATAGAGACCCATAGAGACCCATAGGGACCCATAGGGACCCATAGAGACCCATAGGGACCCTACAGAGACCCATAGGGACCCATATGGACCCATAGAGACCCATAGGGACCCATAGAGACCCATCGGGACCCATAGGGACCCATAGGGACCCATAGAGACACATAGGGACCCTATAGAGACCCATAGGGACCCATAGAGACCCATAGGGACCCCGTAGGGACCCATAGGGACCCATAGGGACACATAGAGACCCATAGAGACACATAGAAGCCCATAGGGACCCATAGAGCCCCATAGAGACACATAGAGACCCATAGAGACACATAGGGACCCATAGAGACCCATAGGGACCCATAGAGACCCCATAGAGACCCATATAGATCCATAGAGACACATAGGGACCCATAGAGACCCATAGAGAGCCATAGAGACCCATAGAGACTCATAGGGACCCATAGGGACCCATAGAGACCCATAGGGACCCATAGAGACCCATAGGGACCCCATAGGGACCCATAGAGACTCATAGAGACCCATAGGGACCCATAGAGACCCATAGAGACCCATAGGGAACTATAGAGACCCATAGGGACCCATAGAGACCCATAGAGACACATAGGAACCCATAGAGACCCATAGGGACACATAGAGACCCATAGGGCCCATAGGGACCCATAGAGACCCATAGAGACCCATAGAGACCCATAGAGACCC
>NW_015440146.1:0-7479 GCF_001577835.2 Coturnix japonica | reverse complement strand
GGTCTCTATGGGTCTCTATGGGTCTCTGTGGGTCTCTATGGGTCCCTGTGTGTCTCTATGGGTCCCTATGGGTCCTTATGGTGTCTCTATGGGTCTCTGTGGGTCTCTATGGGTCCCTATGGGTCCCTATGGGTCTCTATGGGTCCCTATGGGTCCCTATGGGTCTCTATGGGTCCCTATGGGTCTCTATAGGTCTCTATGGGGTCTCTATGGGTCTCTATGGGGTCCTTATGGAGTTTCTATGGGTCTTTATGGAGTCTATGGGTCCCTATGGGTCTCTATGGGTCTCTATGGGTCTCTATGGGTCTCTATGGGTCTCTATGGGTCTCTATGGGTCTCTATGGGTCTCTATAGGGTCTCTATGGGTCTCTATAGGGTCTCTATGGGTCTCTATGGAGTCCTTATGGGGCCTCAGTGGGTCTCTATGGGTCCTTATGGGGTTCTATGGGGTCTATGGGGTCTCTATGCGTCTCTATGGGGTCTCTATGGGTTCCCTATTGGATCTATGGGGTCTTTATGGGGTCTCTATGGGGTCTCTATGGGTCTCTGTGGGTCTCTATGGGTCTATGGGGTCTCTATGGGTCCTTATGGGGTTTCTATGGGGTCCCTATGGGTCTCTATGGGTCTATGGGGTCTCTATGTGTCTCTATGGGTCTCTATGGGTCTATGGGGTCTTTATGGGTCCCTATGGGTCTCTAGGGGTCTCTATGGGTCCTTATGGGGTTTCTATGGGTCTTTATGGGTCTTTATGGAGTCTATGGGTCCCTATGAGTCTCTATGGGTCTCTATGGGGTCTCTATGGGTCCCTATGGGTCTCTATGGGTCTCTGTGGGTCCCTATGGGTCTCTATGGGTCTCTATGGGGTCTATGGGTCTCTATGGAGTCTCTGTGGGGTCTATGGGGTCTATGGGTCTCTATAGGTCTCTATGGGTCCCTATGGGGTCTCTATAGGGTCCTTATGGGGTTTCTATGGGTCTTTATGGAGTCATGGGTCCCTATGGGTCTCTATGGGTCTATGGGGTCCCTATGGGTCTCTATGGGTCTATGGGGTCTCTATGCGTCTCTATGGGTCTCTATGGGTCTATGGGGTCTTTATGGGTCCCTATGGGTCTCTATGTGTCCCTATGGATCTATGGGGTCTCTATGGGGTCCCTATGGGGTCCCTATGGTTCTCTATGTTTCTTTATGGGTCCCTATGGGTCCTTATGGGGTCCCTATGGATCTATGGGGTCTCTATGGGTCCTTATGGGTCTCTATGGGTCTCTATGGGTCCCTATGGGTCCCTATGGGTCTCTATGGGTCCCTATGGGTCCCTATGGGTCTCTATGGGTCCCTATGGGTCCCTATGGGTCTCTATGGGTCCCTATGGGTCTCTATGGGGTCTCTATGGGGTCCTTATGGAGTTTCTCCCCATACCCACCTGCGCCCCGCGTCTCCTCCTAATGCCGCGGTTCAACACTGGCGTCACTACCTCGGGGCTCCCTCCCCACTTCACAACTCCCCCGCCGCGTCCCACCTGGGGCTCTCCCCTCCCACTCACCCCCGCGACCGCCGCCCCCTCCTCCCTCCTCTGCCGACGCCGCTCCTCTCCTCCCCTATGGTAAATGTTGGGGTTTTTGGCGGTTATCTGGGCTCTCTTACTGGGTTATCAATGGGGTTAAATGGGGGTAACGTATGGGGTCTATTTGGGGTTTCATAGGGGTCTATATGGGTGCATCCTGTTTATGGGCCGATATCTATTTGGGGTCTTTTCACTTCGGGGCATTACCCTTCCCGGCGAGTCTATCATAGCCGGGTCTTTTCAGTCCCGGGGTTATATGGCAGGCTTCGTTTAACCACCCCCTGGGTTATCAGGGGGTACCTTCCTCTCAGGGCCGGTCTCTCTCATGGGCCCTATCTTGGGGTATTAAGTACTGGCGCGCATAATATAACAACACCACTCAGAGCCGCTCACAATATATGACAGAGATCAATCATAATACAACCCTCCGGCCGGGTCTCTTCCTCTCCCGCGCCCGGACTCCACTCTCTCCGCGCGCCGTCTCTCCTCCTCACCGCGCCGCTCCCTCTCCACTTATCCGCGCGCGTCACCCTCTACTCTCCGCCTCCCCGCCTCCTGCTCCTTCCTCTCGCTCACCGCCGGCCACGACAACACCCCACAGAGCACGCTCCGCGCACACACAAACAAGAGCATCGCTGAGAGGGCGGACTCATGGGGCGACGGTGAGCACCATAGAGACCCAATAAGAGACCCCATAGAAACACATTAGGAAGCCTCATAAGCCCCTATAAAGCCCATAGATAACCTTATAGAGCCCCATCTGAAACCCAATAGAGACAATACAGACCCATAGCGACCCCATATCCACCCCATAGCTTCACCCATATCCCCAAGCCCATAACTCACCCATCATCCACCACCATAGCTCACCCCATTATCCCCCCCATAGCCCCACAGCTACCCATATATCCCCACCTAAAGCCCCCCGATAGTCCCCGATAGCTCACCCATATCCCCCCCAGCCCATAATCCTCGCCATAGCCCCATAGAGGCTCACCCCATATCACCCCATCAGCCCCATAGCCTCACCCCATAAATCCCCCCCCAGCCCCATATCCCTCCCCATACCCATAGCTCACCTCCATATATATCCCCCCATAGGCCCATATCCCCCCATAAGCCCCTAGCTCACCCCATAACCCCATAGCCCCATAAGCTCACCCCAGTATCCCCCCCATAGCCCCATATCCCCCCAATAGCCCCATAGGCTCACCCCATATCCTCCCATAGCCCCGCATAAGCTCAGCCATATCCCCCATAGCCACCCAAGCTCACCCCATAACCCCCCAGCCCCATATCCCCGCCCAATATCCCTCCAGCCCATAGCTCACCCATAATCCCCCCCCTGTGCCCATCCCACTAGCCCCATAGCACACCCCATATCCCCCCCAAAAGCCCCATAGCTCACCCAGGCCATATCCCCCGCATAGTCCCATAGCTCAGCACCCATTATCGGCTCCCAGCCGCATAGAAACCACGCATATCCCCACCATGCCATAGCTCACCCATATCCCACCCTAATAGCCCATAGGTCAACCCCTTATCCCCATAGCCCATAGCTACCCATATCCCCCCCAGCTCCATAAGCTCACCCCATAATCCCCCCATAGCCCCATAGCTCACCCCATATCCCCCCCATAGCCCCATATCCCCCCATAGCCCCATAGCTCACCCCATATCCCCCCATAGCCCCATAGCTCACCCCATATCCCCCCATAGCCCCATAGCCCCCATAGCCCCATAGCCCATCCCCATATCCCCCCATTAAAGCCCCATAGCTCACCCCATATCCCCCATAAGCCCCATAGCTCACACCCCATATCCCCCCAAGCCCATATCGCCCATAGCCACGATAAGCTAACCCCATAGCCCCCCATAGGCCCCCATATCACCCCATAATCCCCCATAGCCCCATAGCTCACCCATACCCCCCATAGCCCATAGTCATCCCATATCCCCCCATAAGCCCCATAAGCTCACCCCATAATCCCCATAGCCCCATAGCCACCCATCCCCCAAGCCCATAGCCCCCATAGCCCATACGCTCACCCCATAGCCTCCCAACAATAGAGACTCAATATCACCCCCATATCCCCCCATAGCCCCAATAGCTCACCCCATCCCCCCCCTGTGGCCCCACAAGTGGTCCGCATCCGTCAGCTGCTGCCGAGCTCGTCGGCCCCATAGAGGGAGACCCCGATAACCCCCCCAAATATGGGGACGGGGCTGGGGGAGCAATGAAGGTAAAGGGGGGGGGGGGGATATGGGGTGGGATTTGGGGGATATGGGGTGGGATATGGGGTATTAGGGGATATGGGGTGGGATATGGGGGATATAGGGGATATGGGGTGGGATATTGGGGATATACGGGATATGGGGTGGGAATATGGGGTCTTGTGGGGTGGGAATATTGGGGGTTTCTGGGGGGATATGGGGTCTGTGGGGTGGGAATTATGGGACGGAATATAGGGATATAGGGTGGGATATGGGGGATATACGGGATATGGGGTGGGATATGGGGTCTGTGGGGTGGGATATGGGGAATATGGGGTCTGTGGGGTGGGATTGGGGGATATGGGGGTTATGGGTTGGGATATGGGGGAATAATGGGGTCGGGGGTGTGGATAATGGGGGGAGTGTGGGGTGGAATAATGGGGGATATGGGGTGGGACTTATGGGGGCTATGGGGTGGGATATGGGGGATATGGGGGTCTATGGGGTGAGATATGGGGGATATGGGGTGGGATATGGGGGTTGTGGGGTGGGATATGTAGGATATAGGGGATATGGGTGGATATGGGGATATGGGGTCTGGTGGGGTGGGATATGGGGTTGTGGGGGGGATTGGGGGATTAGGGGATATGGGGTGGGATATTGGGTCTGTGGGGTGGGAATATGTGAGGGGTAATGGGTGGATTGGGTATATTGGGTCTGTGGGGTGCAGGAGTCTCTATGGGGTCTCTATGGGTTCCCTATTGGATTTATGGGGTCTTTATGGGGTCTCTATGGGGTCTTTATGGGTCTCTATGGGGTCTCTATGGGTCTCTATGGGTCTCTATGGGTCTCTGTGGGTCTCTATGGGTCCCTGTGTGTCTCTATGGGTCCCTATGGGTCCTTATGGTGTCTCTATGGGTCCCTATGGGTCTCTATGGGTCTATGGGGTCCCTATGAGTCTCTATGGGTCTCTGTGGGCTCTATGGGGTCCTTATGGGGTCTCTATGGGTCCCTATGTGTCTCTATGGGTCTCTATGGGGTCCCTATGGGTTTCTATGTGTCTCTATGGGTCTCTATGGGTCCCTATGGGTCTCTATGGGTCCTTATGGGGTCTCTATGGGTCTCTATGGGTCCCTATGGGTCCCTATGGGTCCCTATGTGTCTCTATGGGGTCTCTATGGGGACCCTATGGGGTCCCTATGGTTCTCTATGTTTCTTTATGGGTCCCTATGGGTTCTTATGGGGTCCCTATGGATCTATGGGGTCTCTATGGGGTCTCTATGGGTCTCTGGGGTATCTATGGGGTCCCTATGGTTCTCTATGTTTCTTTATGGGTCCCTATGGGTCCTTATGGGGTCCCCATGGATCTATGGGGTTTCTATGGGGTCCCTGTGGATCTATGGGGTCCCTATATGTCCCTATGGATCTATGGGGTTTCTATGGGGTCCCTATGGGTCTCTATGTGTTCTGTCCATAGGAAGGACTGCAGTACCGACCCCCACCTGAAGGAGGCGCCACTGACAGACGGTGGGGGCAAATTTGGGGCCATTTTGGGGTCTTTTATGGGGTTATTGGGGTCTTATGGGGTTATATGGGGTTATATGGGGTTATTTGGGGTTATATGGGGTTATATGGGGTTATATGGGGTTATATGGGGGGATATGGGGTGATATGGGGTTATATGGGGGGATATGGGGTTATATGGGGTCTTTTATGGGGTTATATGGGGTCTTATGGGGTCTTATAGGGTTATATGGGGTCTTTTATGGGGTTATTGGGGTTATATGGGGTTATATGGGGTTATATGGGGTCTTTTATGGGGCTTTTTGGGGTTATTTGGGGTCTTATGGGGTTTTTTGGGGGTCTGATGTGGGTCTTATGGGGTTATTTGGGGTTATATGGGGTCTTTTGGGGTCTGTTATGGGGTTATTGGGGTTATATGGGGTCTTTAATGGGGTTAAATGGGGTTATATGGGGTCTTTAATGGGGTTAAATGGGGTTATATGGGGTCTTTTGGGGTCTTTTATGGGGTATTTGGGGTCTTTTGGGGTTATATGGGGTCTCTTACGGGGTTAAATGGGGTTAAATGGGGTTATATGGGGTTATTTGGGGTCTTATGGGGTTATATGGTGTCTTTTATGGGGTTATTTGGGGTCTTTTATGGGGTTATTGGGGTTATATGGGGTCTTTTATGGGGTTATATGGGGTTAAATGGGGTTATATGGGGTCTTTTGGGGTCTTTTATGGGGTTATTTGGGGTTATATGGGGTTATATGGGGTCTTTTAGGGTCTTTTATGGGGTTTTTTGGGGCTATTTGGGGTCTTTTAGGGTTTTTTGGGGTAATTTTGTCCCCTTTGTTTCCTTGTAGGGCCGAACCCCACAGAGCGTGGAGAGCTGCTGAGGGCGGCTATGGGGCGAGGTGAGACCCATAGAAACCCCATAGAGACCCCATAGAAACCCCATAGAGCCCCATAGAGCCCCATAAAGCCCCATAGATAACCTATAGAGCCCCATAGAAACCCCATAGAGACCCATACAGACCCATAGCGACCCCATATCCCCCCATAGCTCACCCCATATCCCCCCCAGCCCCATAACTCACCCATATCACCCTCCATAGCTCACGCCCATTATCCCCCCCCATAGCCCCCACAGCTCACCCCAATCCCCCCATAGCCCCCATAGCCCCATAGCTCACCCCATATCCCCCAGCCCCATATCGCTCCCAGCTAGCCCCATAGCTCCACCCCATATATTCCCCCCCTCATAGCCCCATAGTCTCACCGCCATATTCCCCCCCCCCAGCCCCATATCCCCCCCAATAGCCCCATTAGCATCACCCCATATACTCAATACACACCCCCGCATTAGCACCCAGTATTTATCTCCCCCCATAGCCCCATAGCTCACCCCATATCCCCCCATAGCCCCATAGCTCACCCCATATCCCCCCCTATAGCCCCATATTCCCAAGCCCCATAGCTCACCCCATATTCCCCCCCATTAGCTCCATAGCTCACCCTCATATCGCCCTCCCATTAGCCCATAGCCTCACCCCATATCCCCCCCAGGCCCTCATATCCCCCCCATATCCCCTCCAGCCCCATAGCTCACCCCATATCCCCCCCCTGTGCCCCATATCCCCCCCACAGCCCCATAGCACCACCCCATATCCCCCCCAAGCCCCATGAGCTTACCCCATTATGCCCCGCTGGATAGCCCCATAGCTCACCCCATATCCCTCCACAGCCCCATAGAAACCCCATATCCCCCCCATAGCCCCATAGCTTCACCCCAATATCCCCTATAGCCCCATTAGCTTCACCCCTTTATCCCCCATGCCCCATAGCTCACCCCCATAATCCCCCCTCAAGCTCCATAGCCTCACCCATATCCCCCCAATAGCCCCATTAGCTCACCCCATTAGTCCCCTCCATAAGCCCCATATCCCCCCAATAGCCCCATAGCTTCCACCCCATAACCCCCCATAAGCCCCATCTTAGCTCACCCCATATTCCCCCCCATAGCCCCATAGCCCCCCATAGCTCCCATTGAAGCCCACCCCATATCCCCCCCCCATAGCCCCCATAGCTTCACCCCATATCCCCCCCATTAAGTCCCATAGCTCACCCCATTATCCCCCCCATAGCCCCATTATCCCCCCCATAAGCCCTAATAGCTTCACCATTTAGCCCCCCATTAG
>NW_015440145.1:21447-23316 GCF_001577835.2 Coturnix japonica | reverse complement strand
GCTGAGGTCACATCTACCCACATGAAGAAGCTCTTCTGCTCTGTTGCTGCCTTGGACCAAGAGCTGCTGGATGGAGCTGCAGGACTTGGCTTCTCCGCCATCACGTTGCTCGGCCTAGAAGAACACTGCAAGAGGTGAGTTCTGGTTCTGATAATGGAATAATGCTGAGCTGATGGGGGGCAGAGATGTTTGGGGGGGATTTTGAGGTGTCTGGGGGGGGACACGGAGCTGATGTTTGACAGTGAAGCTGTATGTAGATGTGGAGGTATCAATGGAGTTACACAAGGAACCATGTTGGAATGTGACAATGAGTAGATGAGGGACTGAATAGTGAAAAAGGAGCCAGAGTAGATGAAAAGAGAACACTGGGCTACAGAAAGGGAAAGGGGCCTCACTAAGGCAAAGGGTAGTTACAGATTTATAGTTTATGTTAAGGGGGAGCAGAGAGAGGGGAATTGCTCTAACCCTGCTTTCCTTGGTTTTCTTCCGATCTAACCTGTCTTTTCCTTTACTCTGCTCTAACCCGTCATTACTTGGTTTTCTTCTGCTCTAACCCTGCTTTTCTCGGTTTTCTTCTGCTCTAACCCTGCTTGTTTTGGTTTTCTACTGCTATACCCGGCTTTTCATGGTTATTTTCTGCTCTAACCGATCCTTTCTTGGTTTTCTTCTGCTCTAAACACCTTTTCTTGATTTTACCCACTCTAACTCATCATTACTTGGTTTTCTTCCACTCTAACCCTCCTTTTCTTAATTTTCTTCCTCTATAACTCTGCTTTTATTGGATTCATGCTGCTCTAACCCTGCTTTTCTTGGTTTTCTTTAGCTCTAACCCTGCTTTTCTTGGTTTTCTTTAGCTCTAACCCTGCTTTTCTTGGTTTTCTTCAGCTATACCCTGCTTTTCTTAGTTTTCATCCGCTCTAAAACTGCTTTTCTTGGTTTTCTTCCACTACAACACTGCTTTTCTTAGTTTTCTTCTGTTCTAACCGTGCTTTTTTTTGTTTTTCTTCCGCTCTAACCCTGCTTTTCTTGGTTTTCTTTCACTCTAACCACCTTTTCTTGACTTTACAACGCTCTAACTCATTAAAACTTGGTTTTCCTACACTTTTTTCCTACCAAGAAATACAGGATTAGAGCAGAGGAAAAGCAAGAACAGCAGGGTTAGAGTGGAAGAAAAACAAGAAAAGCAGGGTTAGAGTGGAAGAAATCCAAGGAAAGAAGGGTTAGAGCTGAAGAAAACCATGAAAACACAGGTTAGAGCAGCAGGAATCAAAGAAAAGCAAAGTTAGAGTGGAAGAAAAGCAAGAAAAGCAGAATTAGAGCAGAAGAAAATCAAGAAAAGATGGGTTAGAACATAAGAAAACAAGGAAAAGACGGGTTAGAGCCGAAGAAAACCAAGAAAAGACGGGTTAGAACAGAAGAAAACCAAGAACAGCAGTTTTAGAGTGGAAGAAAACCAAGAAAATCAGGGTTAAAGCTGAAAAAAACCAAGAAAGATGGGTTAGAATGGAAGAAAACCACTTGGAATTGGGCAGTGGGGTGACGTAGAGGGGAGGGGATGGGTGTGACAGCAGCGGATGCTGAACGGTGCTCAATGGGGGAGGGGCTCCAATGGGGGGGGACAGTGGGGGGACAATGGTGGGGTCATGGGGGTGATGGACATAATGGGGTGATGGTTATAATTGGGCGATGGTGATAATGGGGTGATGGTTATAATGGGGTGACGGTTATAATGGGGTGATGGTGATAATGGGATGATGGTGATAATGGGATGATGGTGATAATGGGATGATGGTGATAATGGGGTGATGGTTATAATGGGGCGATGGTGATAATGGGGTGATGGTGATAATGGGGTGATGGTGATAATGG
>NW_015440145.1:18142-19902 GCF_001577835.2 Coturnix japonica | reverse complement strand
TAATGGGGTGATGGGGGTAATGGGGTGATGGGGGTAATGGGGTAATGGTTATAATGGGGTGATGGTGATAATGGGGTGATGGTTATAATGGGGGTGATGGTGATAATGGGGGTGATGGTTATAATGGGGTGATGGTGATAATGGGGGGATTGTGATAATGGGGTGATGGTTATAATGGGGTTGATGGGGTTGATGCTGGTGATGGTGGGGGGTCAGTGCTGTGGCTGGTGTGAGGGGAATGATGGCGGTGACGGTGGAAGCCCCATAACAGCCCCCGAGACACACAGAGACACACAGCGCCCCATAGAAGCCCCACAGAGCCCCATTGAGGCCCCATAGTGCCCCACAGTGCCCCATAGAAGCCCCACAGAGCCCCACAGAGCCCCATAGAAGCCCCATAGACCCCCAAAGCGCCCCATAAAGCCCCACAGTGTCCCGGCACGTCGCGGGCGCCATTTTCATAGTGAGGAATAGCGTCACTTCCGGCAAGGTGCATTGTGGGATATAACGCGGCATAACGAGGCATCTAGAGATCGCCATTTTGATCATGCGCAGTAGTGGCACTTCCGGTATGTTGCATTGTGGGATATAACGAGGCATAACGGGGCATCCGGAGGTCGCCATTTTGATCATGCGCAGTAGGGTCGCTTCCGGAATGNGTGGGATATAAGGAGGCATAACAGGGCATCTGGAGGTCGCCATTTTGATCATGCGCAGTAGGGTCGCTTCCGGAATGGTGCATTGTGGGATATAACGCGGCATATCGTGGCATCTGGAGGCCGCCATTTTGATCATGCGCAGTAGTGTCGCTTCCGGTATGGTGCATTGTGGGATATAACGAGGCATTTAGAGGCCGCCATTTTGATCATGCGCAGTAGGGTCGCTTCCGGAATGGTGCATTGTGGGATATAACGCGGCATAACGAGGCATCTGGAGATCGCCATTTTGATCATGCGCAGTAGGGTCGCTTCCGGTATATTGCATTGTGGGATATAACGCGGCATATCGCGGCATTTAGAGGTCGCCATTTTGATCATGCGCAGTAGCGTCGCTTCCGGTATGGTGCATTGTGGGATATAACGAGGCATATCGTGGCATCTGGAGGCCGCCATTTTGATCATGCGCAGTAGGTTCGCTTCCGGTATCATGCATTGTGGGATATAACGAGGCATAACGGGGCATCCGGAGGTCGCCATTTTGATCATGCGCAGTAGGTTCGCTTCCGGTATCTTGCATTGTGGGATATAACGAGGCATTTAGAGGTCGCCATTTTGATCATGCGCAGTAGCGTCGCTTCCGGTATATTGCATTGTGGGATATAACGCGGCATATCGCGGCATTTAGAGGTCGCCATTTTGATCATGCGCAGTAGGTTCGCTTCCGGTATCTTGCATTGTGGGATATAACGAGGCATAACGGGGCATCCGGAGGCCGCCATTTTGATCATGCGCAGTAGGTTCGCTTCCGGTATGTTGCATTGTGGGATATAACGAGGCATATCGTGGCATTTGGAGGCCGCCATTTTGATCATGCGCAGTAGGTTCGCTTCCGGTATCTTGCATTGTGGGATATAAAGAGGCATAACGGGGCATACGGAGGTCGCCATTTTGATCATGCGCAGTAGCGTCGCTTCCGGTATCTTGCATTGTGGGATATAACGAGGCATAACGAGGCATTTAGAGGCCGCCATTTTGATCATGCGCAGTAGCGTCGCTTCCGGAATGGTGCATTGTGGGATATAACGAGGCATATCGTGGCAT
>NW_015440145.1:16766-17617 GCF_001577835.2 Coturnix japonica | reverse complement strand
TGGGATATAACGAGGCATAACGGGGCATCCGGAGGTCGCCATTTTGATCATGCGCAGTAGGTTCGCTTCCGGTATGGTGCATTGTGGGATATAACGAGGCATAACGAGGCATCTGGAGATCGCCATTTTGATCATGCGCAGTAGTGGCACTTCCGGTATGTTGCATTGTGGGATATAACGAGGCATTAGAGGCCGCCATTTTGATCATGCGCAGTAGGGTCGCTTCCGGAATGGTGCATGGTGGGATATAATGAGGCATATCGTGGCATTAGGAGGCCGCCATTTTGATCATGCGCAGTAGGTTCGCTTCCGGTATGGTGCATTGTGGGATATAACGAGGCATAACGGGGCATCCGGAGGTCGCCATTTTGATCATGCGCAGTAGCATCGCTTCCGGCAAGGTGCATTGCGGGATATACCGCCTCATTTGGTGGGCGCCATTTTGTTCGTTAGCAATGGCGTCTCTTCCGGCGGAGGGGATTGTGGGATATCACTGAGACCGCCTTCTTATTTCCGGTTCCGGCTGTGGGGGGTGCAGTTCTGTTTCCGGCTGCCCGTTTCCGGTGTTTCCGCCGTGGGGCTGCGGGGGGTTCGGGGGGAACCGGATGGAGCCGGAACCGGCCGCTTTAATTATAACGGGAGTCACGGGGAGATGGGGGAGGAGACACAGGGACACGGCGCCACATAGAGACACACAGTGAGGCTATAAGGGAACGCGGCGCCATTTTGGGGCCTAATCCGGGTATTTTGGAGCCAAATCCGGGTATTTTGGGGCCAAATCCGGGTATTTTGGGGCCTAATCCGGGTATTTTGGGGCCAAATCCGGGTATTTTGGGGCCTAATCCGGGTAT
>NW_015440145.1:13234-16741 GCF_001577835.2 Coturnix japonica | reverse complement strand
TCCGGTATGTTGCATTGTGGGATTACGAGCGGATAGGCCCGCCTTTTGATCATGCGCCAGTTGCGGTCCGCTTCCCGGGCCGGAATGGGCATGGTGCGAGATTAATGCAGGATATCAGTGGGTTAGAGGCCGCAATTTTGTCATGCGCCAAGTTAGGTTTCGCTTTCCGGTTGGCTGTATGATGGGACATATACGAGCATAACGGGGTCCGGAGGTAGCCATTATTTGATCATGCGCCAGATACGTAGCATCGCTTTCGGCAGGTGATTGGGGACTATCCCGCCTTCTTTGGTGACGGCGCAGTTTGTTCGTTAGCAATGGGTCTATTCCGGCGGACGAGATTTGTGGGATCATGAGACCGCCCGCCTTCTTCATTTTCCGGTTCGGATCGTGAGGGGACGTGCCAGTTTCTGTTTCGGCGGCCCGCTTTCCGGCGTGTTTCCGCCGTGTGGGCTGCGGGGGCGTTCGGGGGACCGGTCGTGAGGCCGAGAACCGGCGCTTTATCTTAGGAGAGTCACGGGCGAGCCCGTGGGGGAGTGCACAGGGCACGGACGCACATGAGACACAGTGGGCTTGGGACGCCGGCGCATTTGGGGCCTACGGGTATCTTTGAGCCAATCCGGGTTTGGGCCAAATCGCGGTATTTTTGGGCCTAATCCGGGTATTTTGGGGCCAATCGGGTATTTGCGGGCCTTGCGTTATTTTTGGGGCCAAATCCCGGGTATTTTGCGGGCCTTAATGGGTATTTTGGAGCCAACTCCGGGATATTTTGGGCCCCCATTATCGGGTTTTTGGGGCATCCGGGTAATTTGGGGCTATCCGGGTATTTTGGGGCCTATGGGTTATTTTTGGCGGGACTAATTCGCGTGGTATTTTGGAGCCAACAGTCGGGTATTTTGGGGCTCATCGGGGTATTTATGGGGATAATCGGGTATTTGGGGCCAAATCGGGTTTTTGCGGCAATTCGGGTATTTCTTGGGGGGGGGCGGTGTTTCATCGCTGGAGTTTTGGGGGGTTTATGGGGGGCGAAGGACTTTGTCACGCGGCGCGATGAGGGACCGGACGGAAACGTGACGGACGTGCCAGGGGACCAGTGAAGGAGTCATCCCTGTGCTGATACCACCGACTGCTGCCGCCAGCTCATTGTGCGTCACAGTGATCGGGACGTTCAGAGGGCGTCAAGTTGAATGGCGCACCTGGGTGATGTTGGGGTATTGACATCGGAGGGGTGATGATGGAACGGGATGTGGGGAGACACGGCGGGTCTAGGCGGGGGGTGATGGGGGGTGTGGGGGTGTCCAGTGCGGCGGAACGAGGGGTGGGCGTGGTGGGGGGCATGGGGGTGTGGGGTTATCAGTGGGGGGCTTGGGATGCGGGGGGCTGCTAGGGGCATGCGGGGTGGGTGATGGTGGGCGGGGTTGATGGGGCGGTATCACGTTGGGGGGACACGAGGTGGGTGGGGGGGTGTCAGTGGGGTTTAACAGCAAGGAGTGATGGTGGAGTTGATGGTGCTGGGGAGACGTTGTTGGGGTGACACTGGGGTTGTATGGTGATATTAAGCTGTGACAATGGGGGCTGATGACATTGGGGTGACACTGGGGTTGTATGGTGACATTAAGCTGTGACAATAGGGACTGATGACATTGGGGTGACACTGGGGGTGTAAATGGGGTTGTATGGTGACATTAAGCTGTGACAATGGGGGCTGATGATGTTGGGGTGACACTGGGGGTGTCAATGGGGTTGTATGGTGATATTAAGCAGTGACAATGGGGGCTGATGATGTTGGGGTGACACTGGGGTTGTATGGTGATATTAAGCTGCGACAATGGGGGCTGGTGATGTTGGGGTGACAATGGGGGTGACAATGGGGTTGTATGGTGATATTAAGCAGTGACAATGGGGGCTGGTGATGTTGGGGTGACACTGGGGTTGTATGGTGATATTAAGCTGCGACAGTGGGGGCTGATGACTTTGGGGTGACACTGGGGGTGTCAATGGGGTTGTGGCGACATTAAGCTGTGACAATGGGGGCTGGTGATGTTGGGGTGACAATGGGGTTGTATGGTGACATTAAGCTGCGACAATGGGGGCTGATGACTTTGGGGTGACACTGGGGGTGACACTGGGGTTGTATGGTGACATTAAGCTGTGACAATGGGGGCTGATGACATTGGGGTGACACTGGGGGTGTAAATGGGGTTGTATGGTGACATTAAGCTGTGACAATGGGGGCTGATGACATTGGGGTGACACTGGGGTGATGCTGGGTATCTCTGGGGGGTGACATCAGGGAGTGACAATAGATAGTGATATTGTTGTTTGCTGGTGTTGTTGGGGTGATGCTGTGCCAGTGGCTGCCGTCCCGCTGTGTCTCCATCCCTATTTCAGGTGTTGCTGTGGATGCACCCCCCGACTCTGCCATCTCGGTAAGTCTCCACCTGCTGCTGCTCCCCGAGCAAAGAGCTTTGCCATAGAGCCCCATAAGAGCCCACAGAACCCCTACAGAGCCCCACAGCCACCCAACAGAGCCCCATAACCACACCACAGAACCCCATAGAGCCGCACAAGACCCCATAGAGCCTCATGGTGCCCCATACGATGACTTCAGCCCTATAACTCGGGCTCTGCAAACCCCTTTTGGGGCACAACAGCTCCAGGTAAAGTCCAACCCTTTATTGAAGACGAATCCCTACGTCGCAGCGCTGCTCTCTGTGCCTTTGTCAGCCCCGGCTTCGTCATCCCCTGTGTCCCCTCCATCTTCTCCCGTGTCGTCTTCATCATCCCCCGTGTCCCCTCCATCTTCTGTGTCCTCTTCATCATCTCCCGTGTCCTCTTCATCCTCTCCTGTGTCCCCTCCATCCTCCTCCTCGCTGACGGGCGCCCGGTTGGTGTTAACGAACAGCTCCGTGTCCCCGTTCCTGTTCCATGGGGTGGACACGGACCGTCAGCTCATCTCAGTCCCATCCCAGCCCCATTGAGGGGGGGGCACAGTGCATCCTCCCCAGTCAGATGAACGGCCCCATTGCCCTCATTAACCCTCATTAACACCCCCCCGTTAATTACTCACCCCTCCTGCTGGGCTGGCTCTGAGGAAGCTGTGAAGGCTGCAGGCCTGGGGGGGGGGAGATAAGGACTGAGTGAGGCCGGGGGAAGGATGTGGGGTGGCGTCATCCATCCCACAAAGGGGGGAGACCCCAAAAAGGGGGAATGGGACCCAAAATGGGGGTCGGTACCAGAGCCCCTGGTGCTGCAGGAAGCGAACGTGGGGCCGCAGCAGCAGCAGCGACATCTCAGCCTTCACCTTCACCCCCTCCTCAATGGGGTCCACCAAGAGATAGTCACCTGGGGGGACACGGGGGGGGAGGTGAAAGGGGGAACCATGGGAGGGGGCTGGGGGCATCAATGGGGACTCAATGGTATCAATGGGGCTGTGAATGGGGCCATGAATGGGGACTCAATGGTATCAATGGGGCATCAATGGGGCCATGAATGGGGACTCAATGG
>NW_015440145.1:9851-10472 GCF_001577835.2 Coturnix japonica | reverse complement strand
GCCATGAATGGGGACTCAATGGTATCAATGGGGCCATGAATGGGGACTCAATGGTATCAATGGGGCCATGAATGGGGCCATGAATGGGGACTCAATGGTATCAATGGGGCCATGAATGGGGCATCAATGGGGCCGTATTGGATCCCGTGGGGCTGTTGGTTCCCACCTCGTTTGATCCAGACGTGGTGCCGGAACCGGGCCGGCATGCTCACCAGGAAGCGCGACCCGTCGGACGCCTCCACCTCGTGCAGGTTGTTCCCGGGGCTGCTCAGAACCTGCAGCGGGACGGCGGCGTGAGAGCAAACCCCATAACCCTATAGACCCTATAACAGCCCATACCCCTATAACAGCCCATACCCCTATAACAGCCCATACCCCTATAGACCCTATAACAGCCCATAAACCCTATAACACCCCATAACCCCTATAGACCCTATAACAGCCCATAAACCCTATAGACCCTATAACAGCCCATAACCCCTATAGACCCTATAGCAGCCCATAACCCCTATAGACCCTATAACAGCCCATAACCCCTATAGACCCTGTAACAGCCCATAAACCCTATAACACCCCATTGCCCCCTATAGACCCTATAACACCCCATAGCCCCCCATAACA
>NW_015440145.1:9390-9722 GCF_001577835.2 Coturnix japonica | reverse complement strand
CCCATAACCCCTATAGACCCTGTAACAGCCCATAAACCCTATAACACCCCATTGCCCCCTATAGACCCTATAACACCCCATAGCCCCCCATAACACCCCATAAACCCTATAACAACCCATAGCCCCCTATAGACCCTATAAGACCCCATAACCCCTATAGACCCTATAACAGCCCATAAACCCTATAACACCCCATAACCCCAATAGACCCTATAACACCCTATAGCCCCCCATAACACCCCATAAACCCTATAACAACCCATAACCCCCCATAGCCCCCCCCCCATAAACCCTATAACACCCCATAGGCCCCATAGCCCCCCACAAACCCC
>NW_015440145.1:0-1212 GCF_001577835.2 Coturnix japonica | reverse complement strand
CCCTATAACACCCCATAGCCGCCCCATAGCCCCCCATTACCCCCCATATCCCCCATAGGCCCCGCACCCTGACGATTCTCTGTTGCGGGGTGGGCACCACGTGCTCCTCCAGCACCTCCCGGGTCACGTGTTTCCGCTTGGTGGCACGTGACATGGCGGCCCGGGAGCGGCTCGGAACCGGAGCTGCCGCCGCCACCGTCCAACTGGAACACTTCCGCTTCCGGTGCGTGACGTCACATCCGCCACAGAGCTTCTGCGCCCGGATTGGCTGCTCGTGCCGCGCGCTGCCCGGAGGGGGCGGAGCAACGCTTTGATTGGCTATGCGTGCCACGCGCTCTGCGTGAGGGGCGGGGCGTCTCTCTGATTGGCTGTACGTGCCGTGCGTGCCGTGCGTGAGGCCCTGCTCGGCAAGATGGCGGCGGAGCGGACGGAGGCGGCGGGTTCGGGCCCGGGGGACTACGCGAGTTGGGGCCCCGCCGAGCTGCGGCACGGGCTGGGCAGCATCGGGGCGGCAGCGCACGGTACGGCGGGAACGGGACCGGATGGGGGGGAGGAGCCGCAGGGCGCGGCTGAGATCGGGGCTCCGTTATGTCCGCAGGGAGCCGGGAGGAGCTGCTGGAACGGCTGCAGAGCTACACCGTGCAGGTCGGGACAAGGAACGGGACTGCGGGGACTGCGGGGACAGCGGGGAACATTGGGGCCCATTGGGTCCCATTGGGTCCTATTGTGCCCCATTGGGTCCTATTGGGTCCTATTGTGCCCCATTGGGTCCCATTGTGTCCTATTGTGTCCTATTGGGTCCTATTGTGTCCTATTGTGCCCCATTGGGTCCTATTGTGTCCCATTGGGTCCTATTGTGCCACATTGTGCCCCATTGGGTCCTATTGGGTCCTATTGTGCTCCATTGGGTCCTATTGTGCCCTATTGGGTCCTATTGTGCCCTATTGGGTCCTATTGTGCCCTATTGGGTCCTATTGGGTCCTATTGTGTCCTATTGGGTCCCATTGGGTCCTATTGGGTCCCATTGTGCCCCATCGGGTCCTATTGGGTCCTATTGTGCCCTATTGGGTCCTATTGTGCCCTATTGGGTCCTATTGTGTCCTATTGGGTCCTATTGTGCCCTATTGGGTCCTATTGTGCCCCATTGGGTCCTATTGTGCCCCATTGGGTCCTATTGTGCCTCATTGGGTCCCATTGTGCCCCATTGGGTCC
>NW_015440144.1:22049-23554 GCF_001577835.2 Coturnix japonica | reverse complement strand
ATAGCTGCCCTATAGCTGCCCCATAGCTGCCCTATATCTGCCCTATATCTGCCCCATAGCTGCCCCATAGCTGCCCTATATCTGCCCCATAGCTGCCCTATATCTGCCCTATATCTGCCCCATAGCTGCCCTATATCTGCCCCATAGCTGCCCTATATCTGCCCTATAACCGCCCCACACATTTCAGGGTGAAGAAGGATTTCCGGGCTTCAAAGGCGACGTGGGACCCAAAGGAGAGCGGGTAATTGGGGTTAACGAGCTCATTAACACAGCGACTAATTAACGAGCTCATTAGTGAGGTCATGAACTCACTGCCTCATTAATGAGCTCATTAACGGGGGTAAATGAGGTTAATGAGCTCGTTAACTCAGCCTCATTAACGAGCTCATTAATGGGGTTAATTGGGGTTAACGAGCTCATTAACACAGCGACTAATTAACGAGCTCATTAGTGAGCTCATTAACTCAGCCTCATTAAGGAGCTCATTAACATGGGTAAATGGGGTTAATGAGCCTCATTAACGAGCTCATTAACTCAGCAACTAATTAAGGGTGTCATTAATGAGCTCATTATCTCAATTAGTTCGTTAACATGGTAATTAATGAGCTTATTAATGGGGTAATTAATGAGCTCATTAGCTTATTAACGGGGTATATAGCTCATTAGCCTATTAATGGGGTCATTAATGAGCTCATTAGCTTATTGATGGGGTAATTAATGAGCTCATTACCTTATTAATGGGGTAATTAATGAGCTCATTAGCCTACTAATGGGGTGATTAATGAGCTAATTAACGGGGTAATTAATGAGCTCATTAACTTATTAAAGGGGCAATTAATGAACTCATTAGCTTATTATTGGGGTAATTAATGAGGTCGTGTGCATATTGATGGGTTAATTAATGAGCTCAATAGCTTATTAATAGGGTCATTAATGAGCTCATTAGCATATTGATGGGGTACTTAATGAAGTCATTAGCATATTAACGGGGTAATTAATGAGCTCATAAGCTTATTGACGGGGTAATTAGTGAACTCATTAGCATATTAATTGGGTCATTAATGAACTCATTAACTTATTGATGGGGTAATTAATGAACTCATTAGCTTATTAATGGGGGTAATTAATGAGCTCATTATCTTATCAGTGCAGTAATTAATGAGATCATTATCTTATTAATGGGGTAATTAATGAGCTCATTAGCTTATTAATCATGTGATTATTAATGAGCTTGTTAATGACTTAATGACTGACTTAATGACTGACTTAATGACTGACTTAATTAATTAATGCCTTAATTAATGCCTTAATTAATGACCTGATGAATTACTTAATTAATGCCTTAATTAATTAATGCCTTAATTACCCCATAGGGTGACGTTGGCGTTCCAGGCTCTCGTGGCCCCGACGGCCCCGAAGGCCCCAAAGGTCGAATGGGCCCCATAGGAGAAGCCGGCCCTATAGGGGCCAATGGAGAGAAGGTGGGACCTATAGAACCCTATAGA
>NW_015440144.1:18022-20365 GCF_001577835.2 Coturnix japonica | reverse complement strand
TATATTCTCGCACTATAGGTTCTATAAGGATACCCTATATCTCTTATAGGTCTCTATAGGATCCTATATCTTATAGGTCCCTATGGTGTACTATAAGCGTTCTATAGATCCTATATCTCTATAGGGTTCTATAGGGATCCTATATCTCTATAGGGTTCTATAGGGATCCTATATCTCTATAGGGTTCTATAGGGATCCTATATCTCTATAGGGTTCCTATGGTGTCTATAGGGTTCTATAGGGATCCTATATCTCTATAGGGTTCTATATCTTCTATAGCTCTATAGGTCCCACCTCTCTCCATTGCCCCTATAGCCCGGCTATCTCTATGGTCATCCTATATTCTATAGGGTTCATATTAGGAGCATCCTATACTATCTCATGATATTGTATCTTATAGGCTTCCTCATGTTCTATAGTCTATAGCATCCTATATCTCAATATAGGTTCCTATTGTCCGGTCCTATAGTGTCGTATTAGGTATCCCTAATAATCTCTAATAGAGTCTCTTAATTATGGGCGGTGACATGGACTTAATGGTGCAGGAGTGTTGGATCATAGTGGTCCTATATCTCCATATAGGCGTTTCTAAATAGTGCTTACCGCGTTAACTTATGGCGGTAACTGTCGCGATCTATGGCTATAGGGTAATCCTATGAGTTAGGTCGTACACTAAGGCCCTTATTACCATCTTCCCATCCATGGTCCTATAGGAACCCCCACAGTAACCCGAAGGTCAAGCGCGCCAATTCCATCGCCCAATATAGTCCCAGATTTTTCCCCATAAGGGGTCGCCATAGGATCCCTATAGAGCCTTAGGATCCCTATAGAGTGCATAGGATCCCCTATAGAGCCCATAGGAACCCTATAGAGCCTTAGAATCCCCTATAGAGACATAGGATCCCTATAGAGCCATAAGATCCCCTATAGAGATATAAGATCCCTATAGAGCCATAGGATGCCCTATAGAACCCATAGAAACCCTATAGAGCCATAAGATTCCCTGTAGAGATATAGGATCCCTATAGAGCCCATAGGAACCCTATAGACTCCATAGGATCCCCTATAGTCCCCATAGGATCCCCCACAGGATCCCCTATAGACCCCATAGGATCCCCCATAGGATCCCTCTTAGAACCCAATAGGATCCCCTATAGACCCCATAGGATCCCCCATAGGATCCCTCTTAGAACCCAATAGGATCCCCTATAGGATCCCCTATAGGATCCCCTATAGGATCCCCTATAGATCCCATAGGATCCCCTATAGACCCCACAGGATCCCCTATCGATCCCATAGGATCCCCTATAGGATCCCCTATAGACCCCATAGGATCCCTCTTAGAACCCATAGGATCCCCTATAGACCCCATAGGATCCCCTATAGGATCCCTCTTAGACCCCATAGGATCCCCTATAGACCCCATAGGATCCCTCTTAGACCCCATAGGATCCCCTATAGATCCCATAGGATCCCCTATAGACCCCATAGGATTCCCTATAGACCCCATAGGATCCCCTATAGGATCCCCTATAGACCCCATAGGATCCCCTATAGACCCCATAGGATCCCCTATAGGATCCCCTATAGATCCTTTGCTCTCCTTTAGGGTAAACTGGGGGTGCCAGGACTGCCGGGTTACCCAGGAAGGCAAGGCCCCAAGGTGAGTGTGGGGCTGCCCCATAGATCCCATGGCCCCATAGATCCCATTACCCCATAGATCCCATTACCCCATAGATCCCATCACCCCATAGATCCCATTACCCCATAGATCCCATTGCCCCATAGATCCCATGGCCCCATAAGTCCTATTACCCCATAAGTCCCATTACCCCATAAATCCCATTACCCCATAGATCCCATTGCCCCATAGATCCCATTGCCCCATAAGTCCCATTACCCCATAAGTCCCATTGCCCCATAAATCCCATTGCCCCATAGATCCCATCACCCCATAGATCCCATCACCCCATAGATCCCATTACCCCATAGATCCCATTGCCCCATAGATCCCATTACCCCATAAGTCCCATTACCCCATAGATCCCATTACCCCATAAATCCCATTGCCCCATAAGTCCCATTACCCCATAGATCCCATTACCCCATAGATCCCATTGCCCCATAAATCCCATTACCCCATAGATCCCATTACCCCATAAATCCCATTACCCCATAGATCCCATTACCCCATAAGTCCCATTACCCCATAAGTCCCATCGCCCCATAAGTCCCATTGCCCCATAAGTCCCATTACCCCATAGATCCCATTGCCCCATAAATCCCATTGCCCCATAGATCCCATTGCCCCATAGATCCCATTACCCCATAGATCCCATTACC
>NW_015440144.1:15058-16562 GCF_001577835.2 Coturnix japonica | reverse complement strand
TTCTGACCCCATAACCCCCTCTGACCCTATAACCCCCTCTGACCCTATAACCCTTCTGACCTATAACCCTTATGACCCCATAACCCCCTTCTGACCCCATAACCCTTCTGACCCTATAACCCTCCTCTGACCCCATAACCCCCTTATGACCCCATAACCCATTCTGACCCTATAACCCTTATGACCCTATAACCCCCTCTGACCCTATATAACCCTTATGACCCCATAACCCATTCTGACCCTATAAACCCATTCTGACCCCATAACCCCCTCTGACCCCATAACCCCCTTCTGACCCCATAACCCTTATGACCCCATAACCCTCTTATGACCCTATAACCTTCTTTGACCCTATAAAACCCTTCTGACCCTATAACCCATTCTGACCCCATAACCCCCTTCTGACCCTATAACCCTTCTGACCCCATAACCCTTCTGACCCCATAACCCCCTTAAGACCCCATAATCCCCTTATGACCCCATAACCCCCTTCTGACCCTATAACCCCCTCTGACCCTATAACCCTTCTGACCCTATAACCCATTCTGACCCTATAACCCTTCTGACCCTATAACCCATTCTGACCCTATAACCCATTCTGACCCTATAACCCCCTCTGACCCCATAACCCCCTTCTGACCCTATAACCCATTCTGACCCTATAACCCCCTTCTGACCCCATAACCCTTCTGACCCTATAACCCATTTTGACCCTATAACCCATTCTGACCCTATAGGGCTCTCAGGGGTTCCCGGGCTTCCCAGGCACCAATGGTGAGAAGGGAATGAGGGTGAGTGACCCTATAAGGATATGGGGTGGGCTATGGGGTGGGTTATGGGGTGGGTGCTATGGGGTTACTGCTATGGGGCCATGGACTGCTATGGGTTGGGGCCCTATGGGGTGCTATAGGGCCCTATGGGGTCACTATGGGGCCCTATGGGGCCCTGTGGGGTGCTATAGGGTGCTATGGGGCGCTATGGGGTGCTATGGGGCCCTATGGGGTGCTATGGGGTCGCTATGGGGCCCTATGGGGTGCTATGGGGTGCTATGGAGTGTTATGGGACCCTATGGGGTACTATGGGGTCACTATGGGGCCCTATGGGGTCGCTAGGGGGCGCTATGGGGTGCTATGGGGCCCTATGGGGCCCTATGGGGTGCTATGGGGTCGCTATGGGGCCCTATGGGGCGCTATGGGGCCCTATGGGGCGCTATGGGGTCGCTATGGGGCGCTATGGGGTCGCTATGGGGCACTATGGGGTGCTATGGGGCACTATGGGGCGCTATGGGGTGCTATGGGGTCGCTATGGGGCCCTATGGGGTGCTATGGGGCCCTATGGGGTCGCTATGGGGTCGCTATGGGGCCCTATGGGATGCTATGGGGTGCTATGGGGCGCTATGGGGTTGCTATGGGGCCCTATGGGATGCTATGGGGTGCTACGGGGCGCTATGGGGTTGCTATGGGGCCCTATGGGGTGCTATGGGGCCCTATGGGGTGCTATGGGG
>NW_015440144.1:12164-13866 GCF_001577835.2 Coturnix japonica | reverse complement strand
AATCCTATAACCCCATAATCCTATAACCCCATAATCCCATAATCCTATAACCCCATAATCCCATAACCCCCATAATCCCATAATCCTATAACCCCATAATCCTATAACCCCATAACCCCATAATCCTATAACCCCATAACCCCATAATCCTATAACCCCCATAACCCCATAATCCTATAACCCCCATAATCCCATAATCCCATAACCCCCATAATCCCATAATCCTATAACCCCATAATCCCATAACCCCAATCCCATTAAACCCATATCCCAAACCCAATTAACCCCATCATCCCATTAACCCCATTAACCCCATTAACCCCATTAACCCCATTGATCCCATTAACCCCATTAACCCCATTAATCCCATTAACCCCATTAACCCCATTAATCCCATTAATCCCATTAATCCCATTGACCCCATTAATCCCATTGACCCCATTAACCCCATTAACCCCATTAACCCCATTGACCCCATTAACCCCATTGATCCCATTAACCCCATTAACCCCATTAACCCCATTGATCCCATTGACCCCATTGACCCCATTAACCCCATTGACCCCATTAACCCCATTAACCCCATTAACCCCATTAACCCCATTACCCCCATTGACCCCATTAACCCCATTAACCCCATTGACCCCATTAACCCCATTGACCCCATTGACCCCATTGACCCCATTAACCCCATCATCCCATTAACCCCATTAATCCCATTAACCCCATTAACCCCATTAACCCCATTAACCCCATTAACCCCATTGACCCCATTGACCCCATTAACCCCATTAACCCCATTGACCCCATTAACCCCATCATCCCATTAACCCCATTGACCCCATTAACGCCATTGATCCCATTAACCCCATTAATCCCATTAATTAACCCCATTAATGAATGAATCCCATTAATCCCCTATAGGGTCCTCGGGGTCAGCGGGGTCCGCGAGGAGCCACCGGCAAATCAGGAGCCAAGGTGAGTTATGGGGTCAGCTTATAGGGTCAGGTTATGGGGTCAGGTTATGGGGTGATTTATGGGGTCAGGTTATAGGGTCAGGTTATAGGGTGAGTTATGGGGTGATTTATGGGGTTATGGGGTTATGGGGTGAGTTATGGGGTCAGGTTATGGGGTTATGGGGTTATGGGGTTATGGGGTGAGTTATGGGGTTATGGGGTTATGGGGTTATGGGGTTATAGGGTTATGGGGTCAGGTTATAGGGTTATGGGGTTATAGGGTTATGGGGTTATGGGGTTATAGGGTTATGGGGTCAGGTTATAGGGTTATGGGGTTATGGGGTTTATGGGGTCAGGTTATAGGGTTATGGGGTCAGGTTATGGGGTGATTTATGGGGTCAGGTTATAGGGTGAGTTATGGGGTGAGTTATGGGGTCAGGTTATGGGGTGAGTTATGGGGTCAGGTTATAGGGTTATGGGGTCAGGTTATAGGGTCAGGTTATAGGGTTATGGGGTCAGGTTACAGGGTGATTTATGGGGTCAGGTTATGGGGTTATGGGGTGATTTATGGGGTTATGGGGTTATGGGGTGATTTATGGGGTTATGGGGTCAGGTTATGGGGTTATGGGGTTATGGGGTTATGGGGTGAGTTATGGGGTTATGGGGTTATGGGGTGAGTTATGGGGTCAGGTTATGGGGTGAGTTATGGGGTCAGGTTATGGGGTGATTTATGGGGTTATGGGGTG
>NW_015440144.1:6580-12113 GCF_001577835.2 Coturnix japonica | reverse complement strand
GTTATGGGGTCAGGTTATAGGGTTATGGGGTCAGGTTATGGGGTTATGGGGTTATGGGGTCAGGTTATGGGGTGAGTTATGGGGTCAGGTTATAGGGTTATGGGGTTATGGGGTTATGGGGTTATGGGGTTATGGGGTGAGTTATGGGGTGAGTTATGGGGTTATGGGGTTATGGGGTTATGGGATCAGGTTATGGGGTTACGGGGTTATGGGGTCAGGTTATGGGGTGATTTATGGGGTCAGGTTATGGGGTTATGGGGTCAGGTTATGGGGTCAGGTTATGGGGTGAGTTATGGGGTCAGGTTATGGGGTGATGGGGTTATGGGGTGATTGTGGTGATGGGGTTATGGGGTGATTTGGTTATGGGGTTTGGGGTTATGGGGTTATGGGGTTTCTGGGGTCCCCTCCATCCCCCTTTGATCCTATAGGGGACGTCGGGCAGCGATGGACCACATGGACCCACAGGAGAGAGGGTGAGAGCAATGGGGCGGCCCTATAGGGCAGGGATCCTATAGGGGATATAGGGTGACCCTATAGGGGTTATGGGGTGACCCTATAGGGCAGGGATCCTATAGGGGTTATGGGGTGACCCTATAGGGGTTATGGGGCGGCCCTATAGGGCCGGGATCCTATAGGGGTTATGGGGTGACCCTATAGGGCTGGGATCCTATAGGGTGGGTGACCCTATAGGGGTTATGGGGTGACCCTATAGGGGTTATGGGGTGACCCTATAGGGCCAGGATCCTATAGGGTGGGTGACCCTATAGGGGTTATGGGGTGACCCTATAGGGCCGGGATCATATGGGGTGGGGTGACCCTATAGGGCCGGGATCCTATAGGGGATATAGGGTGACGCTATATGGGTTATGGGGTGACCCTATAGGGGTTATGGGGTGACCCTATAGGGCCGGGATCCTATAGGGGTTATGGGGTGACCCTATGGGGGTTATGGGGTGACCCTATAGGGCTGGGATCCTATAGGGTGGGGGGACCCTATAGGGCCGGGATCCTATAGGGTGGGGGACCCTATAGGGGTTATGGGGTGACCCTATAAAGGATGAGTGACCCTATAGGGGCTGGGATCCTATAGGGGATATAGGGTGACCCTATAGGGGGTATGGGGTGACCCTATAGGGCCGGGATCCTATAGGGTGGGGGACCCTATAGGGGTTATGGGGTGACCCTATAGGGCCGAGATCCTATAGGGGTTATGGGGCGACCCTATAGGGGGTGGGTGACCCTATAGGGCTGGGATCCTATAGGTGTATGGGGTGACCCCATAAGGACACGGGGTGTCCCATAGGGATATGGGGCGCCCCATAAGTGCCGTGTCTCACCCTATAGGGTCTACCTGGACCTGCCGGCCCCAATGGCTTCCCCGGCCCCAAAGGACCCCCGGTGAGTAGAGACCCTATATGGCCCTATATGGCCCTATATGGCCCCACATTACAGCCCTATATGGCCCTATATGGCCCCATATGGCCCCATATGGCCCTATATGGCCCCATATGGCCCCACATCACGGCCCTATATGGCCCCATATGGCCCCACATCACGGCCCTATATGGCCCTATATGGCCCCACATCACGGCCCTATGTGGCCCCATATAGCCCCACATCACGGCCCTATATGGCCCCACATCACGGCCCTATATGGCCCCATATGGCCCCATATGGCCCTAAATGACCTCGGGTTACCCCGACCGCTCCCGAATGGTTCCGATTATCCCCGAATGGTTCCGAATGGTTCCGATTGGTTCCGATCCTCCCCCGATTGGTTCCGATTGGTTCCGATCCTCCCCCGATTGGTTCCGATTGGTTCCGATCATCCCCGATCCTCCCCCATCGTCTCCGATTATCCCCGATTGGCCCCGACTGTCCCCGATTGGTTCCGATTGGCCCCGAATGGACCCGAATGGCTCCGATTGGCCCCGAATGGCTCCGATCGTTTCCGATTGGCCCCGAATGGCTCCGATTGGTTCCGATTGGCCCCGAATGGCTCCGATTGGTTCCGATTGGCCCCGAATGGCTCCGATCATCTCCGATTGGCCCCGATTATCCCCGAATGACCCCGATTGGCCCCGAATGACCCCGATTGGTTCCGATTGGCCCTGAATGGCTCCGATCGTCTCCGATTGGCCCCGATTATCCCCGAATGTTTCCGAATGACCCCGAATGTTTCCGAATGTCCCCGATTGTCTCCGATCGTCTCCGATTGGCCCCGATTATCCCCGAATGGCCCCGACTGTCCCCGATTGGCCCCGATTATCCCCGAATGACCCCGATTGGCCCCGAATGGCCCCGATTGGCCCCGATTGGTTCCGAATGTCCCCGAATGACCCCGAATGTTTCCGACTGTCCCCGAATGACCCCGATTGGCCCCGATTGTTTCCGATTGTTGCCGATTGACGCCCCCAACTCAGGGACCCCCCGGGAAGGACGGAGTGCCGGGACACCCCGGGCAGCGCGGAGACGGGGTGAGTCCATAGAGACCCCATAGGGACCCCATAGCTGCCCCATAGATACCCCATAGATACCCCATAGGGACCCCATAGATACCCCATAGAGACCCCATAGGGACCCCATAGCTGCCCCATAGATACCCCATATTGACCCCATAGATACCCCATAGCTGCCCCATAGATACCCCATAGGGACCCCATTGATTCCCCATACCTGCCCCATAGATACCCCATAGAGACCCCATAGCCACCCCATAGATACCCCATAGCTGCCCCATAGATACCCTATAAGGACCCCATAGATACCCCATAGAGACCCCATAGGGACCCCATAGATACCCCATAGCTGCCCCATATTGACCCCATAGATACCCCATTGATACCCCATAGGGACCCCATTGATACCCCATAGAGACCCCGTAGGGACCCCATAGCTGCCACATAGGGACCCAATAGCTGTCCCATATTGACCCCATAGATACCCCATAGCTGCCCCATAGGGACCCCATAGATACCCCATAGCTGCCCCATATTGACCCCATAGATACCCCATTGATACCCCATAGCCACCCCATAGATACCCCATAGCTGCCCCATAGATACCCCATAGCTGCCCCATAGCTGCCCCATAGGGACCCAATAGCTGCCCCATATTGACCCCATAGATACCCCATAGCTGCCCCATAGGTGCCCCATAGATACCCCATAGCTGCCCCATATTGACCCCATAGATACCCCATTGATACCCCATAGGGACCCCATTGATACCCCATAGATACCCCATAGCTGTCCCATAGGGACCTCATAGGGACCCCATTGATACCCCATAGTTGCCCCATAGAGACCCCACAGATACCCCATAGATACCCCATAGCCGCCCCATAGGGACCCCATAGATAACCCATAGATACCCCATAGCTGCCCCATAGATACCCCATAGGGACCCCATAGATACCCCATAGAGACCCCATACCTGCCCCATAGATACCCCATAGAGACCCCATAGGGACCCCATAGATACCCCATAGCTGTCCCATTGATACCCCATAGATACCCCATAGGGACCCCATAGATACCCTATAAGGACCCCATAGCTACCCCATAGCTACCCCATAGCTGCCCCATAGCTGCCCCATAGATACCCCATAGGGACCCCATTGATACCCCATAGAAACCCCATAGACACCCCATAGCCACCCCATAGCTGCCCCATAACTGCCCCATATATACCCCATAGGGACCCCATAGATACCCCATAGGAACCCCATAGATACCCCATAGCTGCCCCATAGATACCCCATAGACACCCCATAGCTGCCCCNACCCCATAGATACCCCATAGGAACCCCATAGATACCCCATAGCTGCCCCATAGATACCCCATAGACACCCCATAGCTGCCCCATAGCCACCCCATAGGGACCCCATAGATAACCTATAGATACCCCATAGCCACCCCATATCTGCCCCATAACTGCCCCATATATACCCCATAGGGACCCCATAGATACCCCATAGATACCCCATAGCTGCCCCATATATACCCCATAGATACCCCATAGATACCCCATAGGGACCCCATAGAGACCCCATAGCTGCCCCATAGATACCCCATAGGGACCCCATAGCTGCCACATAGGGACCCAATAGCTGCCCCATATTGACCCCATAGCTGCCCCATAGCTGCCCCATAGATACCCCATAGATACCCCATAGGGACCCCATAGATACCCCATAGATACCCCATAGCTGCCCCATAGGGACCCCACAGATACCCCATATATACCCCATAGCCACCCCATAGCTGCCCCATAGCTGCCCCATAGATACCCCATAGGGACCCCATAGAGACCCCATAGATACCCCATAGATACCCTATAAGGACCCCATAGCTACCCCATAGCTGCCCCATAACTGCCCCATAGCCACCCCATAGGGACCCCATAGATACCCCATAGCTGCCCCATAGGGACCCCATAGATACCCCATATATACCCCATAGCCACCCCATAGCTGCCCCATAGCCACCCCGTAGGGACCCCATAGATACCCCATAGCTGCCCCATAGATACCCCATAGACACCCCATAGATACCCCATAGCCACCCCATAGCTGCCCCATAACTGCCCCATATATACCCCATAGGGACCCCATAGATACCCCATAGGGACCCCATAGATACCCCATAGCCGCCCCATAGGGACCCCATAGATAACCCATAGATACCCCATAGCTGCCCCATAGGGACCCCATTGATACCCCATAGATACCCCATAGCTGCCCCATAGATACCCCATAGATACCCCATAGATACCCCATAGCCACCCCATAGTGACCCCATAGATACCCCATATATACCCCATAGCCACCCCATAGCTGCCCCATAACTGCCCCATATATACCCCATAGATACCCCATAGATACCCCATAGATACCCCATAGCTGCCCCATAGGGACCCCATAGATACCCCATATATACCCCATAGGGACCCCATAGATACCCTATAAGGACCCCATAGAGACCCCATAGGGACCCCATAGGGACCCCATAGATACCCCATATATACCCCATAGCCACCCCATAGGAACCCCATAGCTGCCCCATAGCTGCCCCATAGGGACCCCATAGCTGCGCCATAGAGACCCCATTGATATCCCATAGGAACCCCATAGATACCCCATAGAGACCCCATAGGGACCCCATAGCTGCCCCATAGATACCCCATAGCTGCCCCATAGATACCCCATAGGGACCCCATAGCTGCCCCATAGATACCCCATAGCCACCCCATAGGGACCCCATAGATACCCCATATATACCCCATAGCCACCCCATAGGAACCCCATAGCCACCCCATAGCTGCCCCATAACTGCCCCATTGCCCCTCTCCCTTTTTCCCTTATAGGGTTTCCAAGGCAAAACGGGACCCCCCGGCCCCCCTGGAGTTGTAGGGCCACAGGTGAGCACTGCCCTATAGGGGACCCTAAATGGGGGGGGATCCATAGCCCCATAGGGGACCCCAAATGGGGGGGGATCCATAGCCCTATAGGGGACCCCAAATGGGGGGGGG
>NW_015440144.1:3631-5196 GCF_001577835.2 Coturnix japonica | reverse complement strand
CCCATAGGGGACCCTAAATGGGGGGGGGGATCCATAGCCCTATAGGGGACCCCAAATGGGGGGGGGATCCATAGCCCTATAGGGGACCCCAAATGGGGGGGGGGGATCCATAGCCCTATATAACCCCCCCCCACCCCATAGAGGCCATTATATGGGGTGGTCCCTAACCCTATAGGCCCCATAGAGGCCTATATGGGCCCATAGAGCCCTATATGGGGGGGTCCCCGGCCCTATAGGACCCCCCCACCCCATAGAGGCCATTATATGGGGGGGGGTCCCTAGCCCTATATAGCCCCCCCCACCCCATAGTGGCCATTATATGGGGGGTCCACAGCCCTATAGGCCCCATAGAGGCCTATATGGGCCCATAGAGCCCTATATGGGGGGGTCCACGGCCCTATAGGACCCCCCCCCACCCCATAGAGGCCATTATATGGGGGGGTCCCTAACCCTATAGGACCCCCCCCACCCCATGGGGGGGTCCACGGCCCTATATGACCCCCCCCACCCCATAGAGACCATTATATGGGGGGTCCACGGCCCTATAGGACCCCCCCACCCCATAGAGACCATTATATGGGGGGTCCACAGCCCTATAGGCCCCATAGAGGCCTATATGGGGGGGTCCACAGCCCTATAGGCCCCATAGAGGCCTATATGGGGGGGTCCACGGCCCTATAGGACCCCCCCACCCCATAGAGGCCATTATATTTGGGGGGTCCACAGCCCTATAGGCCCCATAGAGGCCTATATGGGGGGGTCCACAGCCCTATAGGCCCCATAGAGCCCTATATGGGGGGGTCCCCGGCCCTATATGACCCCCCCACCCCATAGAGGCCATTATATGGGGGGTCCCTAACCCTATAGGCCCCATAGAGGCCTATATGGGCCCATAGAGCCCTATATGGGGGGGTCCACGGCCCTATAGGACCCCCCCCACCCCATAGAGGCCATTATATGGGGGGTCCACGGCCCTATAGGACCCCCCCACCCCATATAGGTCTCTATATGGGGGGGTCCCTAGCCCTATAGGCCCCATAGAGGCCATTATATGGGGGGGTCCACAGCCCTATAGGCCCCATAGAGGCCTATATGGGCCCATAGAGCCCTATATGGGGGGGTCCACGGCCCTATAAGACCCCCCTGACCCCATAGCAGTCCCTATATGGGACATAGGACTCTTGGCCCTATATAACCCCCCCCACCCCATATAGGTCTCTATATGGGGGGTCCACAGCCCTATAGGCCCCATAGAGCCCTATATGGGGGGGTCCCCAGCCCTATAGGCCCCATAGAGGCCTATATGGGGGGTCCCCAGCCCTATAGGACCCCCCTGACCCCCCCTATAACTTATAGGGTCCATCGGGTGAGTCCGGCCCTATGGGGGAACGGGGTCATCCCGGCCCCCCCGGCCCCCCCGGGGAACAAGGACTGACCGGAGCCACAGGAAAAGAGGGAACCAAGGTGAGGGGGGGGGGACCCTATAGGGATTAATGGGGGACCCTATAGGGATTAATGGGGGACCCTATAAGGATTAATGGGGGACCCTATAACACTTATGGGGT
>NW_015440144.1:0-1197 GCF_001577835.2 Coturnix japonica | reverse complement strand
CCCCCGGACCCCCAGGGAAGGACGGACCCGCAGGACTCAGGGGCTTCCCAGGAGAGAGGGGGCTGCCCGGGACTGCGGTCAGTGCTGCCCCATAGCTGCCCCATAGCTGCCCCATAGCTGCCCCATAGCTGCCCTATAGCTGCCCCATAGCTGCCCTATAGCTGCCCCATAGCTGCCCCATAGCTGCCCCATAGCTGCCCTATAGCTGCCCTATATCTGCCCTATATCTGCCCCATATCTGCCCCATATCTGCCCTATAGCTGCCCTATAGCTGCCCCATAGCTGCCCTATATCTGCCCCATAGCTGCCCCATAGCTGCCCCATAGCTGCCCTATATCGGCCCCATAGCTGCCCTATAGCTGCCCCATAGCTGCTCCATAGCTGCCCTATAGCTGCCCCATAACTGCCCCATAGCTGCCCTATATCTGCCCCATAGCTGCCCCATAGCTGCCCCATAGCTGCCCTATATCTGCCCTATAGCTGCCCCATAGCTGCCCTATATCTGCCCTATATCTGCCCCATAGCTGCCCTATATCTGCCCTATAGCTGCCCCATAGCTGCCCCATAGCTGCCCTATATCTGCCCCATAGCTGCCCCATAGCTGCCCTATAGCTGCCCCATAGCTGCCCTATATCTGCTCCATAGCTGCCCTATATCTGCCCCATAGCTGCCCTATATCTGCCCTATATCGGCCCCATAGCTGCCCTATAGCTGCCCTATAGCTGCCCTATAGCTGCCCCATAGCTGCCCCATAGCTGCCCTATAGCTGCCCCATAGCTGCCCTATATCTGCCCTATAGCTGCCCCATAGCTGCCCTATAGCTGCCCCGTAGCTGCCCCATAGCTGCCCCATAGCTGCCCTATATCTGCCCCGTAGCTGCCCCATAGCTGCCCCATAGCTGCCCTATAGCTGCCCCATAGCTGCCCCATAGCTGCCCCATAGCTGCCCTATAGCTGCCCCATAGCTGCCCTATAGCTGCCCTATAGCTGCCCCATATCTGCCCTATAGCTGCCCTATAGCTGCCCCATAGCTGCCCTATATCTGCCCTATATCTGCCCCATAGCTGCCCTATAGCTGCCCTATATCGGCCCTATAGCTGCCCTATAGGTGCCCCATAGCTGCCCTATATCTGCCCTATATCTGCCCTATAGCTGCCCTATAACTGCCCCATAGCTGCCCTATAGCTGCCCCATAGCT
>NW_015440143.1:21215-23560 GCF_001577835.2 Coturnix japonica | reverse complement strand
GGGGAGATGGGGCCGATGGTCACGTGGTGAGGCACAAAGGCGACCCCCCCCCATCTTACCACGTGGTTCTGCCCCGCCTTTCCGCCCCGCTCCCATTGGCTGCCATGGGGTGGGAGGAGCCCGGAGCGACGAGCAACCAATAAAATACGAGACGATGGGCGGGGCCAGAGGAATCCACCAATGAGCGAGCGGAGGGGGCGGGACTAAGCGGGAGCTATAAGAGGAGCGGCGGGAGTGGGGGGGGCCCCGACGGAGTGAGGATGTCAGCGAGTCAGGACAGCCGGTGCGGGGCGGGGAGCGGCCGGGGGGCGAGTTTGGGGCCATTTCGGGCGATTTTGGGGCGTTTTTGGTTTATTTTGAGGGGGTCGGTGCCGTTTTGGGTGGCGGATTGAGGTTTTAAAGGGGAGAAATGGCGTTTTTTTTTATGGGGGGGGAGGTGGGAGCGCGGAGGGTTTTTAAATAGCGGAGATGAGGAGAATTAAAGGAGAATTGGGGTGAATTCGGGGCTGGTCGGGCCGTTTTCATTCCCCCTCCCCCGCTCCACGTGGGAGCGGCGCGCGCGCGCGCCCATTGTTCCCGCGGCCGGGCACGCGGCGTGACGTCACGTGGCCGCTCCGCCGCTCCCGATTGGTCGCCGCGGTTTCCACGAAGGGAGGGGGGCACTTCCGCTTTCCTCCACGTGGAGGGGACTGAGTGCGCTCGCCGGTAGGGGGCGCTGTGCGCTTCCGGTCTCGACCGGAAGTGAAGGCGTTGTAGGCCTCACGCGGTGTTTCCCGCTCAGGCCCCGCGATAATGGACCCGAAGGGATGGACCCCGACGGCGTCATCGAGGTGAGGGCGGGACACGGGGGGAATATGGGGGCAATATGGGGGCCATGGGGGGGAATATGGGGGGCAATAGGGAGCGATGGGACGGGGCGAGGCCTACATGAGGCCTACCTGAAAAGGCCCGGAAGAGCGAGGCCTACGTGAGGCCTTAATGGGCCGGGCCCTACGTGAGGCCTACCTGAAAGGACCGCTAGGAGTGAGGCCTACGCGGTCTACACGAGGCCTAAGTGGGCCTGTAATGGGGATAATGGGGTCTGGGAGGAGGTTGGAGCCGGACTGGGAGCAATGGGAGGGAGCAGATGGAGTGGGAGGGAACCTGTGGGGGTTATAGGGGTCTGTGGGGGGTCTGGGGGCTCCTGGGGGGCTGTGGGGGTGTATTGGGATGGAACTGGGAGCGATGGGAGGGAGATGATGGAGTGGGAGGATCGCAGTGCTTCAATGGGGAACCTATAGGGGTTATGGGAGGGTCTGGGGGCCTATAGGGGCCTATGGGGGTACTGGGAGTTACTGGGATGGAACTGGGAGAGACTGGGAAGGAGGTGGAGTTGGAGGAGGGCAGTGTTTCAATGGGGGACCTATGGGGGATCTGGGGGGCTGTGGGAGGGTAATGGTGGTACTGGGAGGTAATGGGTGATCCGGGGGTAGGGGGGGGGTTATGGGTGGCTGTGGAGGGGGTTGGGGGCTCCTGGGGGGCTATGGGGGTGTACTGGGAGCTACTGGGATGGAACTGGGAGGAGATGGAGTGGGAGCAGCACAGTGTTTCAGTGAGGACCTATGGGGGCTATGGGGGGCTATTGGTGGTACTGGGAGCACTGGTTTGGTACTGGGAGGGACTGGGAAGGAGCAGTCCTTCAATGGGGGATCTTGGGGTGCTATGGGGGGTTTGGGGGCTATGGGGGGTTAATGGTGATACTGGGAACTTTTTGGGAGCACTGGGATGGAACTGGGAAAGACTGGGGAGGGGTTGGAGTGGGAGGAGCTCAGTGTTTCAATGGGGGACCTATGGGGACCTATGGGGGGTCTGGGGGCTCCTGGGGGGCTGTGGGGGTACTGGGGTTATACTGGTTGTTACTGGGAGTTACTGGTTTCCCCTCAGAGCAACTGGAACGAGATCGTGGACAGTTTTGACGACATGAACCTGTCGGAGGCGCTGCTGCGCGGGATCTACGCGTACGGCTTCGAGAAGCCCTCGGCCATCCAGCAACGCGCCATCCTGCCCTGCATCAAAGGTACCAAAATTCAACTTTTTCACCCCAAAATGACACCCCAACTCCCCTCCACCCACACCATGGGGTCTGTCTGCCCCTAAACTGCCCCTAAATGGAGCTGGTCGGCACCAAAAGTGTCCTAAAACGGCCCCAGAATTGCCCTGTTTAGGCCCTAAAATTACGCTGTTTAGGCACCAAGATGCCCCATAACTGCCTCGTTTGACCCCAAAACTGCCTCGTTTGACCCCAAAACTGCCATATTTGGTCCTTGAACTGCCTTAAAACTGCTCTGTTTGGCCTTAAAATCACT
>NW_015440143.1:19641-20720 GCF_001577835.2 Coturnix japonica | reverse complement strand
ACCCCCTATTGCCCCCTCTTGCACCCATTGATCTCTGTTGCCCCCCATTGCCCCCCAGGGTACGATGTGATCGCTCAGGCGCAGTCGGGGACGGGGAAGACGGCGACGTTCGCCATCTCCATCCTGCAGCAGCTGGAGCTGCACATCAAGGCCACGCAGGCGCTCGTCCTTGCGCCCACCAGGGAGCTGGCGCAGCAGGTACGGAACAGTGTGGGGCTGAGTGGGGCTGGATGGACCAGTGTGGGGCTGTATGGGGTGGTATGGACCAGTATAGGGCTGTATGGATCAGTATGGGGCTGAATGGGGCTGTATGGACTAGTATAGGGCTGTATGGATCAGTATGGCGCTGTATGGGGTGGTATGGACCAGTATAGGGCTGTATGGATCAGTATGGGATTGGGTGGGGCTGTACAGAACATTATGGGGCTGTATGGAGCTATAAGGCGCTGTATGGGGTGGTATGGACCAGTATAGGGCTGTATGGATCAGTATGGGGTTGTATGGGGTGGTATGGATTAGTATAGGGCTGTACAGACCTGAATGAGGTTGTATGGGGTTGTATGGATCAGTATAGGGCTGTATGTACCAGTATGGGGCTGGATTGGGCTGTACGGACCAGTACGGGGCTGAATGGGGCTATAAGGTGCTGTATGGGGTGGTATGGACCAGTATAGGGCTGTACGGACCAGTATGGGGCTATATGGGGGCTGTATGGTGTGGTATGGACCAGTATAGGGCTGTATGGACAAGTATGGGATGGGAGAGGGCAGTATGGGCCTGTATGGGGTCAGTGTGGGGCTGAATGGGATGGTGTGGGTCCACTATGGGTCGGTATATATTAGTATGGGGAGGTGTGGGATCAATATAGACCATTATGGGACGGTATGGGATCAATATAGATCAGTATGGGATGGTATGGGATCAATATAGACCAGTATGGGATGGTATGGGATCAATATAGACCAGTATGGGATGGTATGGGAACAATATGGACCAGTATGGGATGGTATGGGATCAATATGGACCAGTATAGGACCAATATAGAGCAGTATGGGACGGTATGGGATCAATATAGAGCA